>NC_042986.1:18261251-18488751 GCF_901001165.1 Salmo trutta | reverse complement strand
AATCTAATGTTTTGCTTTCGTTGTAAAGCCTTTTTGAAATCGGACAGTGTGGTTAGATTAACGAGAGTCTTGTCTTTTAAAATGGTGTAAAATAGTCATATGTTTGAGAAATTGAAGTAATAGCATTTCTAAGGTATTTGAATAACGTGCCACGGGATTCAACTGGCTGTTGAGTAGCCCAGAGAGGTTAACTAGTGATTATGTGAAGATTGATTGTTTTTTTATTAGATAAGTTTAATGCTAGCTAGCAACTTACCTTGGCTCCTTGCTGCACTTGTGTAACAGCAGTCTACTCGTGGAATGCAATCGGCCATAATCGGCCTCCAGAAATGCCGATTACCAATTGTTATGAAAACCTGAAAATCGGCCCTAATTAAATCGACCTCTAGTTTGGACAATGATAGTTTGTTGGTGAAGTGGGCACCAAGGAACTTGAAGCTCCCATCCTGTTCCACTACAGCCCCATCAATGAGAATGGGGGCGTGCTCGTGCCTCCTTTTCCTGTAGTCCACAATCATCTCCTTTGCCTTGATCACGTTGAGGGAGAGGATGTTGTCCTGGCACCACACGGCCCGGTATCTGACCTCCTCCCTATAGGCGGTCTCATCGTTGTCGGAGATCAGGCCTACCACTGTTGTGTCATCGGCAAACTTGATGGTGTTGGAGTCGTGCCTGGCCATGCAGTCATGAGTGAACAGGGAGTACAAGAGGGGATGAGTCAGACCGCAGAGAGAAGTAAAAGCAGCCAGCAAGTGCTCAGCATATGTGGGAACTCCAAGACGATTGGAAAAGCATTCCAGGTGAAGCTGGTTGAGAGAATGCCAAGAGTGTGCAAAACTGTCATCACGGAAAAAGGGTGGCTACTTGAAGAATCTCAAATCTAAAATATTTTTTGGGTTACTACATGATTCCATGTGTGTTATTTAATAGTTTGTCTTCACTATTATTCTACAAAGTAGAAAATAGTAAAAATAAAGAAAAACACTTGAATAAGTAGGTGTTCTAAAACTTTTGACGGGTAGTGTATGTAAAAACGGACCTCAGCATGACTCCCTGTCAAAATAAAGGTTAAATAAACAAAATTGATATGATAGTGACTCATTTGAAGCAATTAATTCAATTACTGTCAATTCATATTCCTAAAAGCCAAATATGGGGAGGTAAATGTGGAAAAGAATATGCCTATGGAAGAAAGTGTAGATGCCAATGGTAGTAGCAAGCATACCATAGCCTTACTAGCATATAGGCTGCCATAGAAATGAGTAACTAAAGCCCCCACTTTCCTACTCTCCCTTCCTCTATCCCTTATACACCATATACATCCATCCCTCAACTAGCAATACACAGGGCACAAACAAGACATTTATATAACAAAGCACTATGATCCTTTTACTTGTTCCATAGTGTTTATCATTAGCCTATACTTCAATCACAGCTGGGAAAACATGATGACGGTGAACGATTAGGGTCAGTGAGTGGCATGCTGTGTAATTATGGTAACACACACCAGGAAACTTCAAGAGTGAGACATTTATGGTTTACAGCCAATCGGCTATTAAGGAAACTTTTGTCTATACAAATAGCGATCAATGTTTAGGCTATGCATCAGAGGGTGAGCCATGCTGTATTAGTGGTGCTCAGCAGGCCTGGTAAAAGGGGAAAAGTCCATTAACAACTTTTCTTCACCATGTACTTTTTGGAGGGAAATGGTTGTGATTCCAGCTCCGCCAGTGATTGGTATTCCAGATAAAAGCTGTTCCAGGCAGTTAATGGTGAAAAGTGGCACCTGAGAGCTCCTACAGACCCAGTGAGACATAATGGATACAGACTGCCTATGGAGCCTCCATCACCACCATCTCCAAAAATAGCCATCCTATTTGACACCCCTTGGACTTCCTTTTTTGCTTTGGATCTGATGATGAACAGGACAAATCATCTTACAGGTTTACTATACCGCTCGTGTCGCGTGCACGAGCGTTGCAAAATAAATGTAGACATGCAGGTTATTCAATTATTGAGCCAACGATCGTCTGCATTGCCAAGCGCTAAAATAGAAGTCAGTTCTATTTCTGACGCAGATCGTGCTGCAAGTCCTGCCTCTCCCATCTCATTGGTTTATAGAAGCAGGTACCCACGTGCCATTTCCTCATTGGTTATACACATGTGGGTGACTGAAAGACGAATGAGGTCAGTGGCGGTAATGCATCTAATTTATGAAAGTTGCCAATCGCAATGTAAAGTAAAGAGAAGAAAAAGCCTGGAAGGATTTTATGTGTGGGTTATTTGGCAGAGTAGAGGACCTTGTGCATTTCAGGTAAAATAACTCAATGTTTAAATCCCAGGACAAATTAGCTAGCAAAAGCAAGCTAGCTAAATAGGACAAATTAGCTGGCAAGTGCAAGCTTGCTAGCTAAATTGCCATAAATGTTTAATGCTTTTCGACCTGTCCCCAAATTAATATAATTGGTTCAGAGTTTGTTTTGATATTTTAACCTACATGTCGTGATAGCGTTGTGTGGGGGGACAAAATGCATTTATGCACGATGGCGCACGCACGCAGCCAGTTTGGGTTCCGTGTTACATCTACAAACGGCATACAATCACCAGCCAGTTTATTAGGTACACCACCCCTTTCACAAAAATGGCTCCTACAGACAGTGTGTCATGTGACCATGGCTTGTATATAAAGCAGGCAGACAGGCATCGTTACTGTTCAATTGAACGTTAGAATGGGCAAAACCAGTGACCTAAGCGACTGAGCATGGCATGATAGTCGGTGCTAAGACCGCCCGATCCGGTATCTCAGAAACGACCACACTCCTGGGCTTTTCACTCACGACAGTGTCTAGGGTTTACAGAGAAAGGTGCAACAAACAAAAAACATCCAGTCAGCGGCAGTCCTGTGGGCAAAAACAGCTTGTTGATGAAAGGTCGAAGGAGAATGGCAAGAATCACGTAAGCTATTAAGCGCAGTACAACAGTGGTGTGCAGATTGGCATCACGGAATGCACAACTTGTTGATCCTTGTTTCGAAAGGGCTATTGCAGCAGACGACCACACTGGATTCCACTCGTATCAGCTAAAAACAAACAAGGAGGAGGCTTGTGGCCACGCGATCACCAACACCGGACAATTGAGGAGTCCAAAAACGTTGCCTGGTGCGAATAATCCCAGTTCCTGGTGCATTATACTGATGGCAGAGTCAGGATTTGGTGTACGCAGCATGAGCCCATGGACCCATCCTGCCTGGTGTCAATGGTACAGGCTGGTGGCGGTGGGGTACCGCCGTCCAGTCTGCAGCAACTGTGTGCCGTCATCACGTCAGCATGGACCAACATCCCCGTGGAAAGTTTCAGACTTGTAGAACCCATGCCTCGAAGAATTCAGGCTGTTATGGAGGCAAAAGGGGTCCGACCTGGTACTAGATTGCTATACCTAAGAAACTGCCCAGTGAGTGTATAGCCTACCTGTGTATTCGCCATTATGCATAGTACAGAAACTGGCTGCCGCTACCTAATCGGCTTATCAAAGAGAGGGGCTGAGAGAGGTTGTCTTCAGGGAAGATGAAAAGGATTACAGTGGGACAGAGTACTTCAGAGAAAAGCTAAGCGCTTTGCCTGAGGAGAGGAGTGGAGAAGGGAGCATGGAGACATTTTCTCCCGGGTACATTTTCCACTTAAACTAAGCTACTTTTCAATTCACTAGTCAGAAAAAAGGTCTGCTGAGCCCTCTCACGCTAGAATGAGCAATACGCATCCTCTAGCCATCTATTGACAGGACAGGCGCCAGTCAGCCAAAGTGAGCGATGACAGGTAAACACTGCTTGTTTGACAGTCTGCGGTCTGTCCCGCCTCTGTATCTGGGAGTGTGTTGTGGTTTCAGTCAAATTTCTACACTGAGGGCGAGAGAATGAATTTGCACATCCCATATAATGCGAGTCAAGTTGCACCTCACATATGGTAATGAGTGAAAATCCACTTAAACTATTGTTTTGCGGCACATTTGTTTTATTTTGTATGCAGGGTCTGACATTAACAATGGTCCGCCGGGGCCAGTAAAAACATGTCAGACCAGTGGATTTTTTGCATTTTAGTTCAACATTTGTCTGCTCTGTCACAGCCTACCATTGAAGACTACACGCGTAAATGTCATGCCATTTGTATTTGTTCAATATGATTGGCCGTTCATTCAAGCACCACCACGCTCCTGCGAGTCAACTTCGAGCAGTACACGAGTTGATGCTAGCTGGCCAGAGCAAAAAGAAGCGCCCATTAATCTACTCACTGAGCTTATTTAATTTTAGGGAAAGTGATTTACAGGAGTAAACCTTCAACAGTGAACATACCAGGCCCCCAGTGTTCAGTCTGGAGCATGAAGTCATGAGCTCCACTGGTTGGCTACTGCGTAGCAACCAAGCGCTGCCAAAAGCCTATGTAAATTACGATCGCCAGAACTGCTCCAACATGTTTTGGGGACTGGCTTTCTGGATTCCAAAATGTGATTATTACGATCAAGTTCGATTCCCACGGTAATTAAAAAAAAAATTGTTACAAATCGAGATATTTAAAAAAATGGTGATAAATTCTGACTCCTACATTTGTCGTCATACAGGACCATGTGCAGACACAGACCAATCCAGGGGCTATGAGGAGGCCCTCTCATGCAGGATGAAAATGACTACAACGACCATGACGATTTTTTTATGCCATTTAGCAATATGGCATGCTTCAAATTCAAATACTTCCAGCTTCATGTGCCATCGGGAGTTTTCCTATTGGAATATGTACAGTTGAAGTCAGAAGTGTACATACTTAGGTTGGAGTCATTAAAACTCATTTTTCAACCACTCCACAAATTTCTTGTTAACAAACTGTAGTTTTGTCAAGTGGGTTAGGACATCTACTTTGTGCATGACACAAGTAATTTTTCCAACAATTGTTTACAGACAGATTATGTCACTTAAAATTCACTGTATCACAATTTCAGTGGGTCAGAAGTTTACATAAGTTGACTGTGCCTTTAAACAGCTTGGAAAATTCCAGAAAAGTATGTCATGGCTTTAGAAGCTTCTGATACGCTAATTGACATCATTTGAGCCAATTGGAGGTGTACCTGTGTATGCATTTCAAGGCCTACCTTCAAACCCAGTGCCTCTTTGCTTGACATCATGGGAAAATCAAGAGAAATCAGCCAAGAACTCCAAAAACAAATTGTAGACCTCCACAAGTCTGACTCATCCATGGGAGCAATTTGCAAATGCCTGAAGGTACCACGTTCATCTGTACAAACAATAGTACGTAGGTATAAACACCATGTGACCACGCAGCCGGCAGACCTCTCAGGAAGGAGACGCGTTCTGTCTACTAGAGATGAACATACTTGAAGCGAAAAGTGCAAATCAATCCCAGAACAACAGCAAAGGGCCTTGTCCTATAGCGACATAACCTGAAAGGCCACTCAGCAAGGAAGAAACCACTGCTCCAAAACCTCCATAAAAAAGCCAGACTACGGTTTACAAATGCACATGGGGACAAAGATCATACTTTTTGGAGAAATGTCCTCTGGTCTGATGAAACAAAAATAGAACTATTTGGCCAAAATGACCATCGTTATGTTTGGAGGAAAAGGGGGGGACGCTTGCAAGCCAAAGAACACCATCCCAACCATGAAGCACAGGTGTGGCAGCATCATGTTGTGGGGGTGCTTTGCTGCAGGAGGGACTGGTGCACTTCACAAAATAGATGGCATCATGAGGCAGGAAAATTATGTGGATATATTGAAGCAACATCTCAAGACATCAGTCAGGAATTTAAAGCTTGGTCGCAAATGGGTCTTCCAAATGGACAACGAACCCAAGCATACTTCCAAAGTTGTGGCAAAAAGGCTTAAGGACAACAAAGTCAACGTATTGGAGTGGCCATTACAAAGCCCTGACCTCAACCCTATAGAACATTTGTGGGCAGAACTGAAAAAGCGTGTGCGAGCAAGGAGGCCTACAAACTTGACTCAGGTACCTGACTAAGTTCGGCCTACAAACCTGACTGATGTCGCTCTTGCTGCTGGTGATTCTCTGATCCACCTCTACGCAGATGACACCATTCTGTATACTTCTGGCCCTTCTTTGGACACGGTGTTAACTAACCTCCAGACAAGCTTCAATGCCATACAACTCTCCTTCCGTGGCCTCCAACTGCTCTTAAATGCAAGTAAAACTAAATGCATGCTCTTCAACCGATCGCTGCCCACAGCTGCCCGCCCGTCCAGCATCACTACTCTGGACGATTCTGACTTAGAATATGTGGATAACTACAAATACCTAGGTGTCTGGCTAGACTGTAAACTCTCCTTCCAGACTCACATTAAGCATCTCCAATCCAAAATTAAATCTAGAATCGGATTTCTATTTCGCAAAAACAAAACATCCTTCACTCATGTTGCCAAACATACCCTCGTAAAACTGACTATCCTGCCGATCCTTGACTTCGGCGATGTCATTTACAAAATAGCCTCCAACACTCCACTCAGCAAACTGGATGCAGTCTATCACAGTGCCATCCGTTTAGTCACAAAAGCCCCATATACTACCCACCACTGCAACCTGTACGCTCTCGTTGGCTGGCCCTCGCTTCATATTCGTCGCCAAACCCACTGGCTCCAGGTCATATAAGTATTTGCTAGGTAAAGCCCCGCCCTATCTCAGCTCACTGGTCACAATAGCAACACCCACCCGTAGTACGCGCTCCAGCTGGTATATTTCACTGGTAACCCCCAAAGCTAAATCCTTTTTGGCCGCCTTTTCCTTCCAGTTCTCTGCTGCCAATGACTGGAACAAACTGCAAAAATCACTGAAGCCTCATTATCTCACTCACTAACGAAGCACCAGCTGTCAGAGCAGCTCACAGATCACTGCATATATCCCATCCAACTACCTCATCCACATACTGTTATTTATTTAGCTCCTTTGCACCCCAGTATCTCTACTTGCACATTCATCTTCTTCACATCTATCACTCCAGTGTTTAATTGCTATATTATTTTGCCACTATGGCCTATTTATTGCCTTACCTCCCTTATCCTACCTCATTTGTACACACTGTACACAGTGAAGGGAAAAAGGTATTTGATCCCCTGCTGATTTTGTACACACTGTACACAGTGAGGGGAAAAAGGTATTTGATCCCCTGCTGATTTTGCACGTTTGCCCACTGACAAAGAAATGATCAGTCTATAATTTTAATGGTAGGTTTATTGGAACAGTGAGAGACAGAATAACATCCAAAAAAATCCAGAAAAACATGTTAAAATTTTAAATTGATTTGCATTTTAATGAGGGAAATAAGTATTTGACCCCTCTCAATCAGAAAGATCTCTGGGTCCCAGGTGTATTTTATACAGATAACGAGCTGAGATTAGGAGCACACTCTTAAAGGGAGTGCTCCTTATTTCAGCTTGTTACCTGTATAAAATACACCTGTCCACAGAAGCAATCAGATTCCAAACTCTCCACCATGGCCAAGACCAAAGAGCTCTCCAAGGATGTCAAGGACAAGATTGTAGACCTACACAAGGCTGGAATGGGCTACAAGACCATTGCCAAGCAGCTTGGTGAGAAGGTGACAACAGTTGGTGCGATTATTCGCAAATGGAAGAAACACAAAAGAACTGTCAATCTCCCTCGGCCTGGGGCTCCATGCAAGATCTCACCTTGTGGAGTTGCAATGATCATGAGAACGGTGAGGAACTACACGGGAGGATCTTGTCAATGATTTCAAGGCAGCTGGGACCATAGTCACCAAGAAAACAATTGGTAACACACTACGCCGGGAAGGACTGAAATCCTGCAGCGCCCGCAAGGTCCCCCTGCTCAAGAAAGCACATATACATGCCCGTCTGAAGTTTGCCAATGAACATCTGAATGATTCAGAGGACAACTGGGTGAAAGTGTTGTGGTCAGATGAGACCAAAATGGAGCTCTTTGGCATCAACTTAACTCGCCGTGTTTGGAGGAGGAGGAATGCTGCCTATGACCTCAAGAACACCATCCACCGTCAAACATGGAGGTGGAAACATTATGCTTTGGGGGTGTTTTTCTGCTAAGGGGACAGGACAACTTCACCGCATCAAAGGGACGATGGACGGGGCCATGTAGCGTCAAATCTTGGGTGAGAACCTCCTTCCCTCAGCCAGGGCATTGAAAATGGGTTGTGGATGGGTATTCCAGTATGACAATGACCCAAAACACACGGCCAAGGCAACAAAGGAGTGGCTCAAGAAGAAGCACATTAAGGTCCTGGAGTGGCCTAGCCAGTCTCCAGACCTAAATCCCATAGAAAATCTGTGGAGGGAGCTGAAGGTTCGAGTTGCCAAGCGTCAGCCTCGAAACCTTAATGACTTGGAGAAGATCTGCAAAGAGGAGTGGGACAAAATCCCTCCTGAGATGTGTGCAAACCTGGTGGCCAACTACAAGAAACGTCTGACCTCTGATTGCCAACAGGGTTTTGCCACCAAGTACTAAGTCATGTTTTGCAGAGGGGTCAAATACTTATTTCCCTCATTAAAATGCAAATCAATTTATAAAATGTTTAACATGCGTTTTTCTGGAATTTTGTGTTATTCTGTCTCTCACTGTTCAAATAAACCTAACATTAAAATTATAGACTGATCATTTCTTTGTCAGTGGGCAAATATACAAAATCAGCAGGGGATCAAATACTTTTTACCCCTCACTGTATAGACCTTTCTATTGTATTATTGATGGTATTTTTGTTTATGCCATGTGTAACTCTTGTTTTATGTGTCAAACTGCTTTGCTTTATCTTGGCCAGGTTGCAGTTGTAAATGAGAACTTGTTCTCAACTAGCCTACCTGGTTAAATAAAGGTGAAATAATAAAAAAAGTTACAACAACTTATTGTGGAAAGCTAGTGGAAGGCTACCCGAAACGTTTGACCCCAAGTTAAACAATTTATAGGCAATGCTACCAAATACTACAAGTTAAACATTTTACATTTTTAGTCATTTAGCAGACGCTCTTATCCAGGGCGACTTACAGTAGTGAATACAGTTCATACATTTTTTTTTATTTGGTACTGGCCCCCCGTGGTAATCGAACCCACAACCCTGGCATTGCACACACCATGCTCTACCAACTGAGCCACAGGGAAGGCTAAACAATTTAAAGGCAATGCTACCAAATACTGAGTGTATGTAAACTTCTGACCCATTGGGAATGTGATGAAAGAAATAAAAGCTGAAATAAATAATTCTACTATTATTCTGACATTTCACATTCTTAAAATAAAGTGGTTATCCTAACTGACCCAAGACAGGGATTTTTTTCTAAGATTAAATGTCAAGAATTGTGAAAAACTGAGTTTAAATGTAGTTGGCTAAGGTGTATGTAAAGTTCCGACTTCAACTGTAGATGACGTTAGCGCTATCACTCTCCTGGTTTTAATGTTTATGGAACATACTAGCAATATACTGGCTACTGTTGAAAGTGTGCAAAAAGAAAGCTACACAAGACACCTAGCATTAGTCTTGGGTAGCCTACTGTAGCCATGTCAACATCTCTTTAGGAACATTGGCCTTAAAGGGGCAGCGTCCGATTTTCAAATCTTTAATATGACATACTTTAAAAACAAAAATGAAAGCATTTAAAACAACTCTTTAGGATTGCATTAAGTAATGACTTGCATTGCTAAACTACACCGCTTGTTAATACACATCATAACCAAATGCAGCCTACTAATAGCTGAATATAGAGAGAAAGCATGCCAACCTACAGGCCCTGCATGACCAAGGTATTTAAGAAATACACCACGTCCGGGCCAGTAGAAATTCTGTTCGGGCCAGTAGATTTTTGGCCAACTGGCTCAACCGGAGTGGTGACGCACAGGCCATTTACTGTGCTTTGATTGACAAACAGCAAGCTTGAGTAGTTTGCATAAGGGTAGGAATTTTTTTTGCAGATTATCTGTTGATAAATTATGAAAACATTCAATGAAGATGGTGAATCTGCCTCACTGCAGGAACAAAAAGTAGGGTAGTGGAGAGATCCTCACTCTGGTCCAAAATATGTTAAAAGAAGAAATTATACTTATATGGTATTTTCAAAAGATATTGATCGAGAGCTACTGATTTAATCAATGTGGACAATGGAGCAGCTGCTTTCTGTGTAGCAAAGGCCATGTTTAACACCTGCTTCATTCTTCAAATCATACCTGTATTGCAGATAACTGAGAAAATGCCTCTTTAAAAAAAAAAGGAAGCTTGAAGCCTGTGGAAGTCAGACTCTTACAGGATTTTTTTTTAAAAGGCCCAGTGCAAACAAAAGTATGTTTTCCCTGTGTTTTATATCAAATTGTACAACAGCTGATGAAACTACACTGTGACTTTTTTGGTTGTTATTTCCAGATACAGTGCCTTCAGAAAATATTCATACCCCTTGTCATACTCCAAATTGTTGTTAGTCTTAATTAGGCTGACCACCTGTTACGCGAGTGCCGCAAGGAGCCAAGATAAGCTGCTAGCTAGCATTAAACTTATCTTATAAAAAAAAATAAAAAATCAATCTTAACATAACTACACATGGTTGATGATATTACTAGGTTAACTAGCTTGTCCTGCATTGCATATAATCAATGTGGTGCCTGTTAATTTATCATCGAATCACAGCCTACTTCGCCAAACGGGGGACGATTTAACAAAACGCATCTGCAAAAAAAGCACAATCGTTGCACGAATGTACCTAACCATAAACATCAATGGCTTTCTTTAAAAAAAAAAAAAATCAATACACAGATGTATATTTTTAAACCTGCATATTTAGTTAAAAGAAATGAATGTTAGCAGGCAATATTAACTAGGGAAAGTGTGTCACTTCTCTTGCGTTCATTGCACGCAGAGTCAGGGTATATGCAGCAGTTTGGGCCGCCTGGCTCATTACGAACTAATTTGCCAGAATTGTACATAATTATGACATAACACTGAAGGTCTTGCAATGTAACAGCAATATTTAGACTTAGGGTTGCCACTTATTCGATAAAATACGGAACGGTTCTGTATTTCACTGAAAGAATAAATGTTTTGTTTTCGAAATGATAGTTTCCGGATTTCACCATATTAATGACCAACGGCTCGTATTTCTGTGTTTATTATAATAAAGTCTATGCTTTGATATAGCAGTCTGACTAAGCGGTGTTAGGCAGCAGCAGGCTCGTAAGCATTCATTCAAATTTATTGCGTTTACCAGCAACTCTTAGCAATGCTTGCTTCACAGCACTGTTTATGACTTCAAGTCTATCAACTGCTGAGATTAGGCTGGCAATACTAAAGTGCCTATTAGAACATCCAACAGTCAAAGCCATATGAAATACAAATGGTATAGAGAGAAATAGTTGACGCGTCATAATGACTACAACCTAAAACTTCTTAACTGGGAATATTGAAGAACTGGGAATATTGAACCACCAGCTTTCTTTCATATGGTCATGTTCTGAGCAAGGAACTTAAACGTTAGCTTTTTTACATGGCACATATTGCACTTCTACTTTCTTCTCCAACAACGTGTTTTTGCATTATTTAAACCAAATTGTTTCATTATTTATTTGAGACTAAATAGATTTTATGTATTATTTTAAATTAAAATAAGTTCATTGAGTATTGTTGTAATTGTCATTATTAGAAATATATATTTTTTATTAAATCGTCCGATTAATTGGTATCGTCCGCTTTTTGGTCCTCCAATAAATCGGTATCGGCTTTGAAAAATCATAATCTGTCGACCTCTAGTACAAACACTACCTTTCAAAAGTTTGGGGTCACTTAGAAATGTCCTTGTTTTCCATGAAAACATACATGAAATGAATTGCAAAATGAATAGGAAATATAGTCAAGACGTTGACAAGGTTATAAATAATGATTTTTAATTGAAAGAATGTCCCTCAAACTTTGCTTTCGTCAAAGAACTTAATTTGCAGCAATTACAGCCTTGCAGACCTTTAGCATCCTTGTTGTCAATTTGTTGAGGTAATCTGAAGAGATTTCACCCCATGCTTCCTGAAGCACCTCCCACAAGTTTGATTGGCTTGATGGGCACTTCTTTCTTACATACCATACGGTCAAGCTGCTCCCACAACAGCTCAATATGGTTGAGATCCGGTGACTGTGCTGGCCACTCTATTATAGACAGAATACCAGCTGACGGCTTCTTCCCTAAATAGTTATTGTGTAGTTTGGAGCTGTGCTTTGGGTCACTGTCCTGTTGTAGGAGGAACTTGGCTCCAATTAAGCGCCGTCCACAGGGTACGGCATGGAGTTGCAAAATGGAGTGACTGCCTTCCTTCTTCAAGATCCCTTTTACCATGTACAGATCTCCCACTTTACCACCACCAAAGCACTGCCAGACCATCGCATGCCTCCATACTCCTCCAGCATATTTTCATTTTTCCTGCATCTCACGAACTATGTTCTTTGTGATTCGAACACCTGAAACTTAGATTTGTCTGTCCATAACACTTTTCCAATTGTCTTCTGTCCAGTGTCTATTCTTTTGCCCATCTTAATCTTTTCTTTTTATTGGCCAGTCAGATATGGTTTTTTCTTTGGAACTCCGCCAAGAAGGCCAGCATCCCGGGGCCGCCTCTTCACTGTTGACGTTGAGACTGGTGTTTTTCGGGTACTATTTAATAAAGCTGCCAGTTGAAGACTTGTGAAGCGTCTGCTTCTCAAACTAGACGAATGTACTTGTCCTCTTGCTCAGTTGTGCATTGGGGCCTCCCACTCCTCTTTCTATTCTGGTTAGAGCCAGTTTGCACTGTTCTGTGATGGGAGTAGCACAGAGCGTTGTACGAGAGCTTCCGTTTCTTGGCAATTTCTCGCATGGAATAGCCTTCATTTCTCAGAACAAGAATAGACTGACGAGTTTCCGAAGAAAGTTCTTTGTTTCTGTCCATTTGAGCCTGTAATTGAACCTACAAATGCTGATGCTCCAGATACTCAACTAGTCTAAAGGCCAGTTGTATTGCTTCTTTAAAATCAGGACAACAGCTTTCAGCTGTGCTAACAATTGCAAAAAAGGTATTGAAATGATCAATTAGCTTTTTAAAATTATGAACTTGGATTCGCTAACAACGTGCCATTGGAACACAGGAGTGATGATTGCTGATCATAGGCCTCTGTATGCCTACATAGATACTCCATTTATTTTTTTGTACATTTATTTATTTATTATTATTTTTTTTTAAATCAGCCGTTTCCAGCTACAATAGTCATTCACAACAGTAACAATGCCTACACTGTATTTCTGATTAATTTGATGTTATTTTTTTTTTTTTATTCACGATTTTTTTTTTGCTTTTCTTTCAAAAACAAAGGACATTTCTAAGTGAACCCAAACTTTTGAACGGTAGTGTTAGTATCCACACCAGAATCAATACTTTGTAGAAGCACCTTTGACAGTGATTACAGCGGTAAGTCTTTCTGGGTAAGTCTAAGAGCTTTTCACACCTGGATTGTGCAATATTTTCCCATTGTTATTTTAAATTACAATTTTTCAGGTCTTGCTATAGATTTTCAAGTAGATTTAAGTCAAAACTAACTGCCACTCAGAAATATTCACTGTCTACTCAGTAAGCAACTCCAGTGTAGATTTGGCCTTGTGTTTAAGGTTATTGCCCTGCTGAAAGGTGAATTAAATCTCCCAGTGTCTGGTGGAAAGCAGACAACCAGGTTTTCGCTTGTGCTTAGCTCCATTCAATACATTTTTTTATCCTGAAAAACTCCAGTCTTCAACGATTACAAGCATACCTATAACATGATGCCGCCACCACTATGCTTGAAAATATGGAGAGTGGTACTCAGTAATGTGTTGTATTTTCCCCAAACATAACACTTTGTATTCAGGACAGAAAGTGAATTGCTTTGTCACATTTTTTGTATTATTGCAAACAGGATGCATGTTTTGGAATATTTTTTATTCTGTACTTTGTTTACTCCTGAACTTATTTATACTTGCCATAACAAAATGGGTTGAATACAAAAGTCAAGACATTTCAGCTCTTTATTTTTAATAAATTACAAAAAATGTAAAAAACCATAGTTCCACTTTGGCATTACGGGGTATTGTGTGTCGGCCGGTGACAAACAAACAATTTTAAAATTCAGGCTGTAACAAAATGTGGAACAAGTCAAGGGATGTGAATACTTAGAAGGCACTGTAGCTGCTGGTTAAAAATACAATCTAGCATTAGAATGTACCAGAGGCCACCAAAATAGAGCTTGTTATAATTTTAAAAAAATCTTTATCCCCTTTGCTTTCCACTCAGTTTGCAGAGTTCACCTGATATTAAAAACTTTCCTGGAGTCACGTGTCCAATCCCACACATCCAGTATGGACAGACACCACTCAGGGATTCAACATGCCCCAAAACTCCCTCCACACAGCTTCACCAATACAAAATTACCCCAAAAATGATCCCCCTTCCACCACGCAACCCTGCTGTCAATTAATGACAAAAAAATAAGTAGAAAACAGGCTCACGTGTAACGGAGGAAATGACTCATCATCGCTCCTTACATCTGTTAAATACAAAAAACGAAGAAATCTACAGCCTGTTCTAGGAACTAACAGCAAGAGCGAGCGAGTGGAGACG
The DNA here is from genome assembly GCF_901001165.1 of Salmo trutta. Lineage (NCBI taxonomy): Eukaryota > Metazoa > Chordata > Actinopteri > Salmoniformes > Salmonidae > Salmo > Salmo trutta. The sequence continues at coordinate 18,474,098 of NC_042986.1, read as the reverse complement.
CCAACATGCCAGCTCACATGCAGATTTATAGGAGAACTGGGAAGAGGAAAAATGGGGGGAGCACATTAACGCCACTAATTCAAGACCCACTCACTGCACTTACCACACTTGATTAGTATAGCAGGAAAATACCTCCCACACAGCCAGAGCCAGCAGTAGTGTACAGTGTGGGTGGTACCTGCAGGGAAAGCTGCCATCTGCTCTACAAATCCAGGCCCCAAACTACACACACAGGTGGATCTGACCACAGGGTCTGGGGGCTAACACTGCTGCCTGCCACTGAGCCAAAGAGTTCTCTATCACTGAGAATTATAACAGAAGCATTAAAACATATTTCAAATCTTAACACGTCACAGTACAAAATATATTTAAACAGTCAGGCTGAATTATCGAATCTCAAAATCCGGTACACCACCTCTATTGAACGGAAGTGTAAACAAGGCCTTAAGGCAAAGCACACACACCGCTACATTATCCCTCCAGTCCAGGGTGGAGCTAGATGTTTCTCACTCTGTATTCCTCAGCCAGGAAGTCACTCCCACGTTACTGACTGAGGGAGGAAATAAACAACCAAGTCCATATGGGGAAAAGAACGAGAGGGAGAGGGGCAGTTCCAAAAATCATTACCTTACTTTTATTTGGTATTGGCCTAGTGTTGCTCCCTCCTTCAGTAAAAGGACACCCTCAGAAACAAAGCGTCTCTTTACTACTGACTGGTCTGTTAACGCAACAGCAGCACACAGGGTTCGATACTGCAACCAAAATAATCGCATTTGCAACCGCTTGACTTGGCAGTGCGGCACACATTTATTTGTAATTGGTCGCAAGGGTGCCAGTGATTTTTTTTCTGGTCACATAAATTTTTTGTTTCCATTTTTTTAATCATGATTTATTCAAAACAGCAACTGACCGAAAACTTTCTGAATAGGCAACAACGGCATGGGAATGCCTGGTCTGTGTCTCTGGCCTCATCCCCGCCAATGCCCCGTTTGTAATAATGCATTCTTTTTTTAAGATGGATTACTGAAGCTATTCGTTATGTTAATTATTTATCAAACGTGCGCTGCACACATTTAACCTATAGATAATCTGTCGGGCAGAGAGCACGCTCAGCTCTCAAGCAGCTGGTTCTAGCGTGGAGCGAAGACCGACAGCAGAAGGGGTAGGAGAGAAGTACTAATTTATGATATCAACCAGTAAATGCTAAGGCAAGGATGGGTATGCAAACCAGGTATTTAAGTCTTGGAAAATCAGATACTTCCTATAGACCATTTTGCCCTTAAAGTCATTGAAGTTATGGTAGCCGATTTAGAAGTTCTACTGCTCCAATATAATTATTCCATGATTGTTTTAATTTTTTTTATTTCACCGTTATTTAACCATGTAGGCCAGTTGAGAACAAGTTCTCATTTACAACTGCGACCTGGCCAAGAAAAAGCAAAGCAGTGCGACAAAAACAGAACTACACAAACGTACAGTCAATAACGCAATAGAAAAATCTATGTACAGTGTGTGCAAATGTAGAAGAGTAGGGAAGTAATGCCATAAATAGGCCATAGTGGCAAGATAATTACAATTTAGCATTAACACTGGAGTGAAAGACGTGCAGATGATGTGCAAGTAGAGATATTGTGGTGCAGAAGAGCAAAAAAGTGATCTGTGAGCTGCTCTGATAGCTGATGCTTATAGTTCGTGAGATATGAGTTCTCCAGCTTCAGTGACTTTTGTTCATTCCAATCATTGGCAGAAGAGAACTGGAAGGAAAGGCAGCCAAAGGAGGTGTTGGCTTTGGGGATGACCAGTGAAATATACCTGCTGGAGCGTGTGCTACGGGTGGGTGTTGCTATGGTGACCAGTGAGCTGAGATAAGGCGAGGCTTTACCTAGCAAAGACTTACAGATGACCTGAAGCCAGTGGGTTCGGCGACGGATATGTAGCGAGGGCCAGCCAACGAGAACATACAGGTCGCAATGGTGGGAGGTATATGGGGTTTTGTGACAAAAAGGATGGCACTGTGAGACTGCATCCAATTTGCTGAGTAGAGTGTTGGAGGCTATTTTATAAATGACATCGCCGAAGTCGAGGTTCGGCAGTTTTACGAGGTCATATTTGGCAACATGAGTGAAGGATGTTTTGTTTTTGCGAAATAGAAATCCGATTCTAAATTTAATTTTGGATTGGAGATGCTTAATGTGAGTCTGGAAGGAGAGTTTACAGTCTAGCCAGACACCTAGGTATTTGTAGTTATCCACATATTCTAAGTCAGAATCGTCCAGAGTAGTGATGCTGTACGGGCGGGCAGCGGTCGGTTGAAGAGCATGCATTTGAGAGCAGTTGGAGGTCACGGAGGGAGAGTTGTATGGCATTGAAGCTCGTTTGGAGGTTTGTTAAGTGTCCAAAGGGCCAGATGTATATAGAAAGGTGTCGTCTGCGTAGAGGTGGATCAGAGAAACACCAGCAGCAAGAGCGACATCATTAACCTGTTTGGGATAGGGGGCAGTATTTTCACGGCCGGATAAAAAAAACTTACCCGATTTAATCTGGTTACTACTCCTGCCCAGAAACTAGAATATGCATATAATTAGTAGATTTGGATAGAAAACACTAAAGTTTCTAAAACTGTTTGAATGGTGTCTGAGTATAAACAGAACTCATATGGCAGGCCAAAACCTGAGAAGATTCTATCAAAAATACAGGATCTCTGCTGTAACGTGACATTTTCTAAGGCTTCCATTGGCTCTAGGAAGGCGCCAGAACGTGGAATGATAGCTCTGCAGTCTCTGGGCGAAAAACAGCAGGGGTTTTGGAGAGTGGTCCTTCTGAGGACAATAACACTGGTGTGTGACGACTCCATGTTTTTCTTTCTCTCTTTGAACGAATACGTCGTCGCCCGGTTGTAATATAATTGATTTTAAACAGAGTTTGACATGCTTCGAAGTACGGTAATGGAATATTTGGATTTTTTTTGTCATGAAACGCGTCGGGCGCGTCACCCTTCGGATAGTGTCTTGAACGCACAAACAAAACGCCGCTATTTGGATATAACTATGGATTATTTGGAAGTAGAAGTCCTGGGAGTGCATTCTGACGAAGAACAGCAAAGGTAATCAAACTTTTCTAATAGTAAATCGGAGTTTGGTGAGTACCACACTTGGTGGGTGTCAAAATAGCTAGCCTGTGATGGCCGGGCTATCTACTCAGAATATTGCAAAATGTGCTTTCACCGAAAAGCTATTTTAAAATCGGACATAGCGAGTGCATAAAGGAGTTCTGTATCTATATTTCTTAAAATAATTATGTTTTTTGTGAACGTTTATCGTGAGTAATTTAGTAAATTCACCGGAAGTGTTCGGTGGGAATGCTAGTCACATGCTAATGTAAAAATCTGGTTTTTGATATAAATATGAACTTGATTGTTATACAATACATGCATGTTTTGTTCAATGTCCTAGGAGTGTCATCTGATGAAGATCAAAGGTTAGTGCTGCATTTAGCTGTGGTTTGGGTTTATGTGACATTATATGCTAGCTTGAAAAATGGGTGTCTGATTATTTCTGGCTGGGTACTCTGCTGACATAATCTAATGTTTTGCTTTCGTTGTAAAGCCTTTTTGAAATCAGACAGTGTGGTTAGATTAACGAGAGTCTTGTCTTTAAAATGGTGTAAAATAGTCATATATTTGAGAAATTGAAGTAATAGCATTTCTAAGGTATTTGAATATCGCGCCACGGGATTCCACTGGCTGTTGAGTAGGTGGGACGCAAGCGTCCCACTGGCCCAGAGAGGTTAACGAACACAACGTCCTGAGCAGAAGCCAGAATGGAATTCAAAAACATTATCATACAACAGACCACATTTACACCCCCCACACTGTAATTGACAAACAAGTAAACCAAAACAAAATCTACTCGTGTTTTGTAAGAAAGCATTTGATTCAATTTGGCACAAAGGTATTTTTTATAAACTAATAGAAAGGGGTATTGGAGGGAAAAGATATGTTATTAAAATCATTGTACGGTTAAAATTGGCAACAAGCAAACAGACTTCTTCTCTCAGGGACATGGAGTGAAACAGGGCTGCCCAATAAGTCCAACACTATTTCACATCAATGAATTGGCAAAAACAGAAGAATCGGCAGCACCTGGTCTCACCCTACACAACACTGAAATCAAGTGTCTGCTGTATTCAGATGACCTGGTGCTACCGTCTCCCACTAAGGAGGAGTTACAGCAGCACCTAGATCATCTGCACAGGTTCTGTCAGACCTGGGCTCTGACTGTTAATAAAAAAAAATAATAATAATTATATATATAAAAATCCGGATGACATATATAAATTCTATTTGGACAACATTCTATTAGAACACACCAAAAACTACACGTATCTAGGACTAAATTAGAGGTCGACCGATTTAAAAAAAAAATAAAAAAAAAAAAAAAAAAAGGAAAGGCCGATTAATTAGGACCGATTTCAAAACAAAAAAAAAAAAAAAAAAAAAAAAAAAAAATCGGTAATCGGCATTTTTTTTGACACCGATCATGCCCGATTACATTGCACTCCACGAGGAGACTGCGTGGCAGGCTGACTACCTGTTATGCGAGTGCAGCAAGGAGCCAAGGTAAGGTGCTAGCTAGCATTAATCTTACCTTATAAAAAAACAATCAATCAATATTAACATAATCACTAGTTAACTACACATGGATGATATTACTAGTTTATCTAGCTTGTCCTGCGTTGCATATAATCGATGCGGTGCCTATTAATTTATCATCGAATCACAGCCTACTTTGCCAAACGGGTGATTTAACAAGCGCATTCAAAGAAAAAGCACTGTTGTTGCACCAATGTGTACCTAACCATAAACATCAACGCCTTTCTTAAAATCAATACACAAGTATATTTTTTTAAACCTACATATTTAGTTAAGAAATTCATGTTAGCAGGCAATATTAACTAGGGAAAGTGTGTCACTTCTCTTGCGTTCATTGCACGCAGAGTCAGGGTATATGCAACATTTTGGGCCGCCTGGCTCGTTGCAAACTGATTTGCCAGAATTGTTCATAATTATGACAACATTGAAGGTTGTGCAATGTAACAGCAATATTTAGACTTGGGGTTGCCACCCGTTCGCTAAAATACGGAACGGTTCTTTATTTCACTGAAAGAATAAACGTTTTGTTTCAAAATGATAGGTCATTAATATGGTCAAATCCGGAAACTAAGGCTTGTATTTCTGTGTGGTATTCTATTATAATTAAGTCTATGATTTGATAGAGCAGTCTGACTGAGCGGTGGTAGGCAGCAGCAGGCTCATAAGCATTCATTCAAACAGCACTGTACTGTGTTTGCCTGCAGCTCTTCGCAATGCTTCAAGCATTGCGCTGTTTATGACTTCAAGCCTATCAACTCCCGAGATTAGGCTGACAATACTGAAGTACCTATTAGAACATCCAATAGTCAAAGATAACATTTTTAAATAAAAAATAAATAAAGAATCGTCTGATTAAATCGGTATCGGCCTTTTTGGTCATCCAATAATCAGTATCGACGCTGAAAAATCATAATCGGTTGACCTCCAGACTAAATATCAGCAACATAGATAGCTTTCACATGGCTGTGAACGAGCTGAGAGACAAAGCAAGAAGAGCATTTTATGCCATTAAAAGGAGCATAAAAAAAAAAATCAACATTCCAATTAGAATCTGGCTCAAAATTGTCCAATCAGTTATAGAACCAATTGCTCTATATGATAGTGAAGTATGGGGTCCACTCCCTAACAGGGAATATACCAAATGGGACAAACATCCAATCCAAATACTGCATGCAGAGTCTTGCAAGACTATATTGCAAGTGCAAAGAAAAACTCAAAATAACACATGTAGAGCAGAATTGGGCCAATACCCCTCCTCATTCAAATAGAAAAAAAGAGCCATCAAATTTTACAACCATCTAAAAACAAGTGACCACAAAGCATTCCATCACACAGCTCTACAATGTCAAGAGATGAAACAAGAGAAGAGTCCCCTCAACCAGCTGGTTCTGAGGCTCAGTTCACTAACCCAAACCAACCCCATAGAGCCTCAGGACAGCACTCAGAAAATCTGTCCGAACCAAATAACAAAGCAAAAAGAAAAATATAAATCACCTATTGGAAAGACACCACAAAAAATCTAAGTAAACGTCAATGCTATTTGGCTCTAAACAGACAGGACATGGTGGAAGACTATCTGACCACTGTGACTGATAGAAAACTGAGGAAAACACAGATTATGTACAGACACAGTGAGTACAGTCTGGCTATAGAGACCGGTCGTCACAAACCAACCTGGCTGCCCAGAGAGGACAGGCTGTGTTCACTCTGCTCCAGGGGAGAGGTAAAGACAGAGCTGCATTTCATATTACACTGTGACAAATACACAGACCTAACAGAATATTTCTTTCCAAAAATTATAATTCAATACAAAGAATTTGAAACTATAAAAGATGAAGATTCTTTTTTTTATATTTAATTGGGTGAAAAGCCAAAATGTGCATTTTTGGCAGCCAAATATGTGTCCTCCTGCCACAACCTGAGAGACAGCCAGTGAAATGTGCAATGTAATGTCAATATTTCCCACTTAGCTTTGTCTTTCATACCATGTCATGCGTCTTCTCAGTCATGTTGAGACTGGTCTACTACTATTGCTTTGATGTATTATTATTCTCATTAATATAGTTGTAGTTGCTGTTAATGGTAATCCCATTTCCACTACTATTATTGCTGTTGGTCCCACTATTCATGCACACACATACAATATATACACATACTTTGACAATGTACGTAATGAACTTACCATGTCAATAAAGTGAATGAGAGAGAATGTTTTCACAAGCTACCTCATATTGCACACCTCCATTTCAGACAGACGACAAAATGAAAAAAGAACCATTCAAAAAAGGAGGGAGGAGGAGACAGGAGAGGAAGGAAAACGCCAAACGTGCTCGGTCCTGTCCCATGGGCTTACCCCTGTGTTCTGTAGGATCCACGGGAGTCTGCAGCTCTACTGTGCAGCAGTGGCATTGGGGAGGGGGCTGGGGTGCGCATGACAGCAGATGAATAGGACACAAACAGGAAGGGGAGGGGGCTACAATGGGGGGCTTGTGGTCTCTCAACCAATCCCATCCATTGGGCTCGGTTTACACCCAGTCCCTCCCTGATCCACGAGCTGCAGCAGTAGCTGAAGAGAGAAGGGATAGAGAGGAAGCGGAGGGAGGAGGAGTGGATAGCCCCCAAGCGCTGAGCGAGACGATAACCGGTCAGAGAGAGCTAAACCCAGAGTCTTTTACAAAAGCACTGTGCACCTGCACTGCAGACCAAGGACACATTTTACACATCAACACTGCCCATTACGGCTTAATGAGCAGTAGTAACACTACCAGAAATTGTTATTGTTGCAGTAAAAATATTAAAAAGGGTAGGTAGCATTAACGTAACCGCATGCAACATATGGATTTTCATTACTACACGCATCAAAAGTCCCCCTTGCAAAGTTACACCAAATATTCGAGCCACTACATAAAACCTATCAGAATTCAAAAGAAAGCCGAAGTCATGTTAGAAAATGTTGTTACAGGTGCGATGTAACACGGAGGGCCCGACAAGCTAGCCTATTCCCTATTATAAACTGAAATAACTTAAAATGTATATAACTTCTAATTAAACCAAATCCCTTCCATTTCCAACGTACAAGCAAATACTTCGAATTTATTATAACAAATCAACATGCAAGGTGGCCATCTAGCCTTCTAACGTTAGCACTACCAGCCTGCTAACAATACGTTAGCACTGAAGGAGTCAGCCAGTTGCCATCAATACCTAGCTAGAGCTGCATTAATGTAAACCAACGTTTTGGAAATGCATAATGCCATCTAACCAGTTACCAAAGAATGTTCGCTATATGCAGTTATCTTACCGAGCCAGCGAGCCAGGCAGCTAACGTTAGCTATTGAGCAAACTAGCTTTTAGCCTGGTCAACCTACATAACCGCAGATCAAAAGCAAAGACTTACAGATTGAAGGCTGGGGCACATCCGATGGTAAAAGTTGAGAGCAGGCTGTGTTAGCTACAAAAATGAGGGGAAGGCAGGAGCGTCACCAGGCCGAGGGAGAGTGAGTGAAATCTAATAAACTCAGCAAAAAAAAACATCCCTTTTTTAGGACCCTGTCTTTCAAAGATAATTCGTAAAAATCCAAATAACGTCACAGATCTTCATTGTAAAGGGTTTAAAAACTTTCCCATGCTTGTTCAATGAACCATTAACACTTAATGAACATGCACCTGTGGAACGGTCGTAAAAGACACTAACAGCTTACAGACGGAAGGCAACTAAGGCCAGTTATGAAAACTTAGGACATCGAAGAGGCCTTTCTACTGACTCTGGAAAAATACCAAAAGAAAGATGCCCAGGGTCCATGCTCATCTGCATGAACATGCCTTAGACATGTTGCAAGGAGGCATGAGGACTGCAGATGTGGCCAGGGCAATAAATTGCAATGGCCGTACTGTGAGACGCCTAAGACAGCGCTACATGGAGACAGGACGGACAGCTGATCGTCCTTGCAGTGGCAGACCACGTGTAACACCTGCACAGGATCGGTACATTCGAACCTCACACCTGCGGGACAGGTACAGGATGGCAACAACTGCCCGAGTGACACCACGAACGCACATTCCCTCCATCAGTGCTCAGACTGTCTGCAATAGGCTGAGAGAGGCTGGACTGAGGGCTTGTAGGCCTGTTGGAACGTCACCTATGAGGACAAACCCACCGTCGCTGGACCAGACAGGACTGGCAAAAAGTGCTCTTCACTGACGAGTCGTGGTTGTGTCTCACCAGGGGTGATGGTCGGATTCACGTTTATCATCGAAGAAATGAGGAATTACACCGAGGCCTGTACTCTGGAGCGGGATTGATTTGGAGGTGGAGGGTCCGTCATGGTCTGGGGCAGTGTGTCACAGCATCATCGGACTGAGCTTGTTGTCATTGCAGGCAATCTCAATGCTGTGCGTTACAGGGAAGACATCCTCCTCCCTCATGTGGTACCCTTCCTGCAGGCTCATCCTGACATGACCCTCCAGCATGACAATGCCACCAGCCATATGGCTCGTTCTGTGTGTGGCTTCCTGCAAGACAGGAATGTCAGTGTTCTGCCATGGCCAGCGAAGAGCCCGGATCTTAAACTCATGAGCATGTCTGGGACCTGTTGGATCGGAGGGTGAGGGCTAGGGCCACTCCCCCAGAAATGTCCGGGAACTTTCAGGTGCCATGGTGGATGAGTGGGGTAACATCTTACAGCAAGAACTGGCAAATCTGGTGCAGTCCATGAGGAGATGCACTGCAGTACTTAATGCAGCTGGTGGCCACACCAGATACTGACTGTTACTTTTGACACCGCCTTTGTTCAGGGACACATTATTACATTTGTTAGTCACATGTCTGTGGAAGTTGTTCAGTTTATGATGTTTCAGTTGTTGAATCTTATGTTCATACAAATATTAACACGTTAAGTTTGCTGAAAATAAACAGTTGACAGTGAGAGGACGTTTCTTTTTTTGCTGAGTTTCGGTATATAGTGAGAGACAAAGAAAAAAGATTCAAGATGTCAGTCAACTAGCACTAAGCCAAGCTGGACAAAGTGAACGCTCAATTGTTCTCAGTGGAGTACTTTTTTGTCAGCATTGAATGCTAGCACATGATTAACCAGCCATGTGGCTTCTGTCAATGTGCTTGGAGACAGTGTCAAGGTGTCCAGATCCGCCACAGCAAGCCACGTGGCCTGCCTGTTACAAACACGGCAACTCCTTACAAAGTCCCCTAGGCCCAATCACAAAACATCAGCGCTTTTCCCTAAATGCCTGAATTACACCTACACTTACGTTGTTCCATTGCAATTACACTCGTGGAAACCATTAGTGCCTTTAAAGAAATGGTATCCACTACTAAGGCTGCAAGGCTACTGGGGTGTAGTGATTGAACAGTGAAATACTTATACCTAAACATCTTCAAGGAAAATAGCAAAAGATAGTGAGGCAAAGGGTAATAATGTAGAACTAATAATGGCATGGGTCTCTACTAATCTTTTTTTTTTTAAACGATTTTCATCTTGTCGAATGATTTCCCGTGTCACTCGTAGCTGGGTAGTCCACTCGCTGCGAGTCAGGGGCACGGCAGTACAGCATGCCTTTCGTTTCCCCAATGTGTGGTAGAGGGAACACAACGAACAATACACCTTCAGTTCTGTTTTCAAAGCATGTACATGGGAATATTTCACAAGCCTTGCCCATCTGGGAGCTGTCAAGAGAAAGCTCTTCATCTGTACAACACGAACCAGGGAACTGCTGTAGCTCAGCTAGAGCCAAGATAGCTGAATATGGAGATGTTTAGTGTTTGAAACATTTTAGCTTGACAGTTTGTACTACACTTTGAACCAACTTAAGCTTAGTCAACTGTTTTTTTTTTACAGCTACAAGGAAATAACTCTGACGAGCTGGGAACACTTGACTGAATGGGGTTCTATTTATTTAACCTTTATTTAACCAGGTAGGCAAGTTGAGAACAAGTTCTCATTTACAATTGCGACCTGGCCAAGATAACGCAAAGCAGTTCGACACATACAACAACAACAGTTACACATGGAGTAAAACAAACATACAGTCAATAATACAGTGGAAAAATAAGTCTATATACACACAATGTGAGCAAATGAGGTGAGATAAGGGAGGTAAAGGCAAAAAGGCCATGGTGGCAAAGTAAATACAATATAGCAAGTAAAACACTGGAATGGTAGATTTGTAGTGGAAGAAAGTGCAAAGTAGAAATAATGGGGTGCAAAGGAGCAAAATAAATAAATAAGTAGGGGAAGAGGTAGTTGTTTGGGCTAAATTATAGATGGGCTATGTACAGGTGCAGTGATCTGTGAGCTGCTCTGACAGCTGGTGCTTTAAGCTAGTGAGGGAAATAAGCATTTCCAGTTTCAGAGATTTTTGTAGTTCGTTCCAGTCATTGGCAGCAGAGAACTGGAAGGAGAGACGGCCAAAGGAGGAATTGGCTTTGGGGGTGACCAGAGACATACCTGCTGGAGCGCCTGCTACAGGTGGGTGCTGCTACGGTGACCAGTGAGCTGAGATAAGGGGGGGGGGGGACTTTACCTAGCAGGGTCTTGTAGATGACCTGGAGCCAGTGGGTTTGGCGACGAGTATGAAGCGAGGGCCAGCCAACAAGAGCGTACAGGTCGCAGTGGTGGGTAGTATATGGGGCTTTGGTGACAAAACGGATGGCACTGTGATAGACTGCATCCAGTTTATTGAGTAGGGTATTGGAGGCTATTTTGTAAATGACATAGCCGATGGTCAGTTTTACGAGGGTATGTTTGGCAGCATGAGTGAAGGATGCTTTGTTGCGAAATAGGAAGCCGATTCTTGATTTAACTTTGGATTGGAGATGTTTGATGTGAGTCTGGAAGGAGAGTTTACAGTCTAACCCGACACCTAGAATATGTGGACAACTACAAATACCTAAGTCAGAACTGTCCAGAGTAGTGTTGCTGAACGGGCGGGCAGGTGCAGGCAGGGATCGGTTGAAGAGCATGCATTTAGTTTTACTTGCATTTAAGAGCAGTTGGAGGCCACGGAAGGAGAGTTGTATGGCATTGAAGCTCGTCTGGAGGGTTGAACCTCTTACATCTAGACGTTCCGCTAGCGGAACACCTGCTCCAATAGCCAATGATGGGCGTGGCGCCATTACAAATTCCTCAAAAATCCGAAAACTTCAATTTTTCAAACATATGACTATTTTACACCATTTTAAAGACAAGACTCTCCTTTATCTAACCACACCGATTTCAAAAAGGCTTTACAACGAAAGCAAAACATTAGATTATGTCAGCAGAGTACCCAGCCAGAAATAATCAGACACCCATTTTTCAAGCTAGCATATAATATCACATAAATCCAAACCACAGCTAAATGCAGCACTAACCTTTGATGATCTTCATCAGATGACACCCCTAGGACATTATGTTATACAATACATGCATGTTTTGTTCAATCAAGTTCATATTTATATCAAAAACCAGCTTTTTACATTAGCATGTGACGTTCAGAACTAGCATACCCCCCGCAAACTTCCGGTGAATTTACTAAATTACTCACGATAAACATTCACAAAACATTCACAAAAAGCATAACAATTATTTTAAGAATTATAGATACAGAACTCCTCTATGCACTCGCTATGTCCGATTTTAAAATAGCTTTTCGGTGAAAGCACATTTTGCAATATTCTGAGTAGATAGTCCGGCATCACAGGGCTAGCTATTTAGACACCCAGCAAGTTTAGCACCCAAAGTCAGATTTACTATAAGAAAAATGTTATTACCTTTGCTGTTCTTCGTCAGAATGCACTCCCAGGACTTCTACTTCAATAACACATGTTGGTTTGGTCCCAAATAATCCATATTTATAGCCAAATAGCGGCGTTTTGTTCGTGCGTTCAAGACACTATCCGAAAGGGTAAATAAGGGTGACGAGCACGACGCGTTTCGTGACAAAACATTTCTAAATATTCCATTACCGTACTTCGAAGCATGTCAACTGCTGTTTAAAAATCAATTTTTATGCCATTTTTCTCGTAAAAAAGCGATAATATTCCAACCGGGAAAGCGTGTTTACGTTCAAAGAGAGAAAATAAAAACACGGGATCCCCTCGTGCACGAGCCTCAGTCTGATGGTCCCCTGATAGAGCACTTACCAAAGGCGCTAATGTTTTTCAGCCAGCGGCTGGAATTACATCATTCAGCTTTTTCCCGGGTTCTGAGAGCCTATGGGAGCCGTAGGAATTGTCACGTTACAGCAAAGATCCTAAGTTTTCAATAAACAGAGTCAAGAAGCTCAAGGAATGGTCAGAGAGGGTACTTCCTGTTTGGAATCTTCTCAGGTTTTTGCCTGCCATATGAGTTCTGTTATACTCACAGACACCATTCAAACAGTTTTAGAAACTTTAGGGTGTTTTCTATCCAAAGCCAATTATATGCATATTCTAGTTTCTGGGCAGGAGTAATAATGAGATTAAAATCGGGTACGTTTTTTATCCGGCTGTGAAAATACTGCCCCCTAGCCATAACAGGTTAACAGTGTCCAAAGAAGGGCCAGAAGTATACAGAATGGTGTCGTCTGTGTAGAGGTGGATCAGAGACTCACCAGCAGCAAGAGCGACATCATTGATGTATACAGAGAAGAGTTGGTCCAAGAATTGAACCCTGTGGCACCCCCATAGAGACTGCCAGAGGCCCGAACAACAGGCCATCCGATTTGACACATTGAACTCTATCAGAGAAGTAGTTGGTGAACCAGGCAAGGCAATCATTTGAGAAACCAAGGCTATTGAGTCTGCCGATGAGGATGTGGTGATTGACAGAATCGAAAGCCTTGGCCAGATCAATGAATACGGCAGCACAGTATTGTTTCTTATCAATGGAGGTTACGATATCGTTTAGGACCTTGAGCGTGGCTGTTATGGCCACTCAAAAGGGAACCCTAATCAAATCATAAACCACACAACAGCCTCCAACTGAATTTGACCAGTGGGTGGTTTTATTTGGCCATAAGACTAAACACCAGGAAATCAGCTCCATGTTGTTTTAATTATGAAAATCTGTTCCCACGCATAATAGAGAAACTGATTGTATATAAAATGTAAGCAAGGTTTGAAATTATTATGTTTTAGTCAAATATATCTGTTTGGGCTTCTTGCAGCCAATTTTGCAGTCTACAAATGATATACAATTATGTTCCGGCCCCACGACTATCAGCTCAAGAAAGAAAACATCCCGCTTGGTTCTCTTTGAGATGTGCTCCAAGTCCTGCCTCTCCCATCAACTCATCGTTTTTCAAGAGCATACAAACCAAAGTGGGTATTTGAAAGATAAATGAGGAAAGATTAAATCATAGATAAAGGGAATCCTTGTTATCTGTGGATTAACAATAGAAGTGTCATATGAACATTTTAATGAACCTACTCTGCCATTTTCAGTCATGTCCCCCCGTTCTTAACTTTTTACAAATAAGCCTATTGAACACATCTTCGTTGTTAAAATTTCAATATCAGTGTGTGTATGTGTTATAAGCTGTCATTTTTCCCCCGTCCTTCCTTCACCCGACAAGTTGGCTGCCATCTGACAGAACGACCGATTAATTGGACGAGCCGATATTTACACAATATATTGTCCCTCTACATAGCAAATCCAAGTGCATAGTAGCCAAAGATTGTATACATCTACCTAGTATGTTCAGAAACACTGTAGTAGCAGCAGCAAGTGATCTGACCAAAACATGCAAGGAGATGTGAGCAGTTAGCCTCACGCTATCCAGTCATAGCAGTATGATTACAACCCGCCCACTTCTTGAGACCCTAAACTAGCCAACTAAGCTTTCATGAGCTGTGGCTCTTAGCCAAGGTAACACACACACACACACACACAGTATTGAATAATGCATTTACCTATATTGTGTGTAGAACAAACTGTTTCTGCTACACTCATTTTTGCTGTTGCGCTGTGCCACAGCAAAAATCATTGCCGCCACACAAAAAAAATATGGAACATTAAAAAATTAAGAGTATCATAGGGAAGGAAACATGCATTCTGACAAGCAGTCAATGGACAACAATTACTGCAATCACGAAAACAGCAGTTTAAATCAAAAGGCTGCTAAATACGTGTTAACTGCACCATTTTAAAAAACAGAGTTTTAGCATCTGCATGGTTAAGCACATTACCGCTCCGCGATGAGTGCATAAGGGAGAGTGGGGCTAAATGTAACACCGGTCAATTGTAGGGTAAAACACCATCTACCTCAAAAACATTTGTTTTGGAGTGACTTCAAATTGTGATGAAACATTTTTAGTTGAGAAAGAGTAATGGCAACCAGGGAAAGTGTTGGGGGGGGGGGGGGGGAATAGTGACAAAATGGTACAAGCAAGTGGCGATTTAGTCAAAGTTACCCTAACAGATAGGCCTACATAATATTTACTGTGTTTATGCAAGTTTTTTGGGACCAAAATAATCAATAGCATAGTAACTAGTTAAAAGATCACATTTGGAATCTGGCTAATGGCCCTTTGAGGTAAATGCAGATAGGGAACCCCATTATTTCAACAAATAATTTTACCGATGTGTTATTGCGCTCATGGTGTCATACTTTTATTTTCATTCATTTTTGAGTAGAATGTCCTTTTAAAAAGTCAGAACTGAGCTTCAGTCCTTCTACATAAAAATTATAGGAGACCCCCCCCCCCCTTCAGACCTATCCCCCCCATCCACATTTTTCCAGAGGAAACAGTGGTGTGGAAGTTAAAAATGGAATTTTTGCCCTTTTTATTTACCCAATTTAACAAATGAGCATTAAGTAAATAAGCTGAAGTGATGAGCAGAATTTGGTTCTAGTGTCATGAGTTGTCTTTTGGATTTACTATTACAAATCTTTGCCATTATTGCAGTTGTTAATGTTGTAAGAATATTGACAACATATCTTGACTACATAACTAATGAATGCGCACGTCTGTCTATGGGAAGACTTAGCCTCCACTGATTCTAACTGGAGATTCTGATTGGAGTCAAACACCAGTATGCATGAAAAGCATTATTTTTTTTCCATTGCAGATGGCTGCAAAGAGAAGTGTAAGTGTGGTGTGGGACCATTTCACTCAACCAACACAAGGAGTGGCACTGTGTAATTCATGTAATGAGTCAGCATGGGATCGGACACAGCGAAAAGTAAAAACATCACAAATACCATACGTGGTACTATCTGAAGAGTCATCCCCCTGCTTTGTTTGATGCAGCAGACAAGAAAAGAAAACTAAAACAAAAACGCCAGCTCAACCCACTCTTCCACAGATGTTTGCGAGACAGGCAAAGTGGCAGAAGACTGTCAATGTTTTTGGACCTGTTGTCCAAGTGTTAACAGAGATGATCGCTACAGAGAACTAGCCCTTTGGCGTTGTTTCGGGTGTACGCTTCAAGCATGTAATGGCCACCGCCGAACCTAGATACACCCTGAAAAGTGAAATTCTACAGCACAGAAATGCCTGTACTTCACCACTGTCTGCTGGTCAGGAACAACCGAGTCACTGATGAGTTTGAAATTGAATACGTCAGCAAGCGGTCCTAAATACCAAAGCAATACTGGCGAGTACATCAGTCAGATGTTCCTGGGCATGCTGGATGAATGGGGCATAGCCAAGGACTGCATGATTCTTGTCCACAGAAACAGAGGGGCCAACATGGTCAAAGTTATGAGGATCACTGAGATAGCAGACTTTAGCTGCAGTGGCCATACACTTCAGCTAGTGGTTACGATGGCCTCATCAGCCAGAGGGCAGTGATGAAAATCATTGAAATGCTGAAATCCTGTGCAACCCATTTTAGCCTTCCATACTTGCCAAAAAGTGCCTCTGATATCCAGAAGGACCTTGGCCTCCTTGAACATAGGATCATTCAAGACTGCTCCACTCAGGTGAACTCCACCCTCCATATACTGGAGAGATCGCTGCAAAAGAAGAGGGCTCTTAACCTCTACACGGGGGAGAATTAAGGGTTCTGAAAGCTGATCAGAGTCTCGTGGCAAAACTGACACCAAAAGAAGGTTAGCCTAGAGATGAGCCACTACAAGTCCTCCGTCTCCTGTATCATTCCAAAACTCCAAGTGTTAAAGATACTGTCCTTCATTTTGGAAGAGCAAGGCTGGAGATGGAGAGCCTGCTTGTCTCTTAGATCCTTGCTATAAGAGCCAACCTTCCTCCTCTGCTAATACTCTAACCAAGGAATGGCTAAAATAAGTTGACCAAGAAGAGCTGGCTGCCACATGGGAGGAAGGGTAAAACAACTCAGATGGAGGAGGAGACACTAGAGGGCACGGAGACACAGGCAGGTACCCAAAAAAGCCAGAGAACAAAATCTAATTTTATTTGTCACATGGGCTGAATATAACAGTGTGAAAAGCTTACTTACAAGCCCTTAACTCTATTTCATGAACTGCATTGCAGGTTAAGAAAATATTGACTAAATAAACTAAAATCGAAAAGAAAAAAAAAAGAAATTACAAAAAACAATAATGACACTATATACAGGGGGTACCGGTACCAAGTCAATGTGCGGGGGGTACAGGTTAGTCGAGGTGATTTGTAAAGTGACTATGCATAAATAATAAACAGCGAGTAGCAGTGTAATTTAAATAGTCCAGGTGGCCATTTGATTAATTGTTCAGCAGTCTTATGGCTTAGGGGGGTAGACGCCGTTAAGTAGGCTTTTGGTCCTAGACTTTGCGCTCCAGTACCTCTTGCCATGCAGAAGCAGAGAGAACAGTCTACAACTGAGTTGACTGGAGTCTGACAATTTTTTGGGCCTTCCTCTGACACCACCTGGTATAGAGGTCCTGGATGGCAGGAAGCGTGGCCCCAGTGATGTACTGGGCCGTATGCACAATCCTCTGTAATGCCTTACGTTCAGATGCCGCGCAGTTGCCATACCAGGCGGTAATGCTACTGGTCATGATGCTCTCGATGTTGCAGCAGTAGAACCTTTTGAGGATCTGAGGACCCATGGCAAATCTTTTCAGTCTCCTGAGGGGAATAGGCATTGTCATTGGTGTGTTTGGACCATGATAGTTTGTTGGTGATGTGGACACAAAAGGAACTTGAAACTCTCGACCCGCTCCACTTCAGCCCTGTGGATGTTATTGAGGGCCTGTTCGGCCCTCCTTTTCCTATAGTCCACAATCAACTCCTTTGTCTTGCTTACATTGAGAGGTTGTTGTCCTGGCACCACACTGCCAGGTCTCTGACCTCCTCCCAATAGGCTGTCTCATTGTTGACAACAGTGATGGGCCCGATCACTGACGTCAGCAAACTTAAAATGGTGTTGGAGTCGTGCCTGGCCACGTAGTCGTGGGTGAACAGGGAGTACAGGAGGGGACTAAGCACGCACCCCTGAGGGGCCCCAGTGTTGAGGATCAGTGTGGCAGATGTTTTGTTGCCTACCCTTACCACCTGGGGAAGGCCTGTCAGGAAGTCCAAGATCCAGTTGCAGAGGGAGGTGTTTTGTCCCAGGGTCCTTAGCTTAGTGATGAGTTTGTGTGTGTGTGTGTGTGTGTGTGTGTGTACCGTTGTTGAACGCTGAGCTGTAGTCAATGAACAGCATTCTCACATAAGGATTTATTTTGTCCAGGTGGGAAAGGGCTGTGTGGAGTACGATTGAGATTGCGTCTTCTGTGGATCTATTGTGGCGGTATGCAAATTGAAGTGGGTTTTCTGGTTTCCGGCAAAATTTGGTGGTCTCATGCATGCTTCAATGTTGCTTGCCTCAAAGAGAGCATGATAAAAAAAATTTAAAAAAGGCTTTTAGCTCGTCTGGCAGGCTCACGTCACTGGGCAGCACGCCGCTGGGTTTTCCTTTGTAGTCCGTAATAATTTGCAAGCCTTGCCACATCCGACTAGTGTCAGAGCCAGTGTAGTAGGATTCAATCTTAGTCCTGTATTGACACTTTGCCTGTTTGATGGTCCATCTGAGGGCATAGCAGGATTTCTTATAAGTGTCCGGATTAGTGTTCCACTCCATAAAAGCAGCAGCTCGGTGCGGATGTTGCCTGTAATCCATGGCTTCTGGTTGGGAAATGTACATACGGTCACTGTGGGGACGACGTCGTCAATGCACTTATTGATGAAGTCGGTGACTGAGGTGGTATACTCCTCAATGCCATTGGATGAATACCGGAAGATATTCCAGTCTGTGCTAGCAAAACAGTGCTGTAGCGTGGCAATTGCGTCATCTGACCACTTCCGTATTGAGCAAGTCACTGGTACTTCCTTCTGTAATTTCTGCTTGTTGGCAGGAATCAGAAAGAATTATGGACAGATTTACCAAATGAGGGAGAGGGAGAGCTTTGTATGCGTCGCTGTGGGTGGAGTAAAGGTGGTCTACAGTTTTTTTCCCCCCTCCCTCTGGTTGCACATGTGACATGCTGGTAGAAATGAGGTAAAACAGATTTAAGTTTAATGATGTTGGCAAAATCCCCGGCCACTAGGAGCGCCACTTCTGGATGAGCATTTTCTTGTTTGCTTACGGCCTTACCCAGCTCGTTGATTGCGGTCTTAGTGGCAGCATCGGTTTGTGGTGGTAAATAGACAGTTATGAGTAATATAGATGAGAACTCTTATCATGAGGTATTCTACCTTTAATATTAGACATCGCACACCAGCAGTTGACAAATAGACACACCCCCGCCCTCATCTTACCAGATGTAGCTGCTCTGTCCTGCCAATGCAAGGAGAAGCCAGCCAGCTCTACATTATCCGTGACGTCGTTTAGCCATGCCTCGGTAAAACATGAAATCTTACAGTTGTACAGGGTCAGTCTAGTCGGGGTCTCATTGATAGAATGTAACAGACTCTACTTGGACACCACACCTTGCCAGCAATGAGGAGTTGCGGCTAGCCTTGAGGTGGAAATTCTCTCGAAGAGCCATTGATAGACCGAAGGAAGGATAATCCACTTTAGTGGTGGAAATACAATGTGGCAAGCTTCAGCCTACGCGCTCCTCCTGCAAGAAAATTCCTCTGTCCCCCAACCTCCTCCGTTCCAAATGAACGGGTCTTTAGAGAAGTTGGCGCCATTTACGAGAAGAAAAGAAGCAGGCTCACAGGGGACAATGTTTCTGGTGCTCCTGGACTGTGACTATTAAACCCTATACCGGTAACCCCTAGACTTCCATCTGTAAACAAGCTGTAAACAAAGAAATAGTACATTCAAGGACGGTCTGGTCAGTGTCGGATTAGTCTGAAAAATAAAATCCTTGTCCTGCACAATATTTTTTTTTTTTTTTACTACGGATGGGCTCAGTGCACTTCATTAAAAACATTTTCTTAGCACTTTTATTTTACAAATGTTTCAAACTGCTGAAAACTGAAGTCTCAAATTTATAAGTAAAAGTACTTCATTGAAAATGGCACTTGTCATCGTTTCAATAGTTTGTTTTTTACGAGATGTGTTTTTGCCATCGTGAGTTGTAGCAGGGTGTTGCATTCCCTCTTACTAGAGGCGTGCGTAATTCTTATTACTAATCAAGATCACTGCATTTTCGCCACCTAATCAACTGCCTGGTTTCCCAAGTCATAGTGGGAGGACCACACACACACACCATATCGCATGACTCCAAGTTTACTTCGATATGCTGGTTATTATATAAAATATATATATTTAAGTGTTTCTACTGCCATTTCTCACAAATTGTACAGACAATCATCCCACCATGTCAAACAAATTGTCGGCATTTATAAAATTGTACTGAAACTTTGATTCCATCACAGCCATTGAGATTTAGTTTTTATATACAGTATGACTTCATTCACATAAAAACTCTGGCTAGAAATGTGGTGAGAAACAAAAAGAACCCAGCAGGTTACAAAGTAAATCTTTCCTAGCTACGTTCTGATATCTATCGGTTGCCGGTGTTTGGTCCAAATTCATGATCTGCCAGCCCCATTCTATGACAAGTGCTAGCTTGCTAGCTGTGTGGGACTACTTGATGAAACTGTGGCCGAGAGGCTGCGCTGTATTGTGCCAGCGCCGAATTTTGTAATTGGAAGTTTTCACTTGGAAGAATAAAACCAGAATTCAGTGGCTACAGCACTACAATAGGTAAGCATAACTAAATATTACTGAATTGAAAATGTCTTAACCATCTTGCCATGCAGCTGGCTAGCAGGCCAGTCACACTTCGAAGCCTACACTAATTATTTGCAGGAAGCAGTATAGTTTATCCTCACATCACTAGAGTATATCATCAACACCAAAAATAACTTTACAATGCAGTGTGTTCGAGACCACCTAAAGTTAAACCGATTCAAGACCGGAGCAAAGAGAGGCCGAGTCAAGACCAATACCGGAGGGGTCGAGACCGGGAGGGGGACAAGGGTCCAATTCAAGACCATGATTGCAATTTTGTCAAACCACCACCACATTAAGAGTTCAAAAATGTCCAGTATTTCTGGGTTCATAATTCAGAACATATAGATTCTTTAGACATTCAGAATAGTGAAAAAGAGCCACTCTAACCCAAACAGTGGGGAACAATGGGCCTTCTACACCTTCAGAAGGGCTCAGGATTTAAATTTGAAATATTATTTTCAACGATATTCTGACTTAACCCTTTACTTTCTAACAAAATCTGAAGATTGGATCTTTTTCTCTTCAATCAGGATTTTTCTTTTCCGTCTCTGGGGAGATACAATCTAGCTAGCTAAGTCAGCCATTGGCTAGAACATCAGAAGCTAGATCAAAAGGTATCTGCCATTCAACTTTATTAGGGCAACATTTTGGAGTGACAGTGGGATCAACCAATCACGTTGACTTAATGAATAGGACCGTTTTTACAAAAACATATGGAAACTTCTGCCTTCTTGAAGGCCAACAGGTCATTGCGCAATAGCGAGCAGTAATTTTCCCACGGCCTTGCTAGCTAGCTTTTGTTGTCGGCTAGTTTGCAGCAGCTGCAGCAGGTGTTAGCATCCTCTGATGTTGCTAATTTGTTAGCTTCTCCCTTTTCAAGAATAACTTCCAATAAGAAGTTCAGTTTCTAATGATCATCAGCTGGTCAGTGGAAATGTGTTTATTGCAGCACACTTGCGGTTAACCATCTCTTTTAAAAATAACTTGTGTGAAACATTGTTGCATTTAAAGTGCAACTGACAGCATTTTAGCAACATTAAATCTTATTCAAATACAACCCCAGGATGACTATGAAAAAAATTAAAATAATAATAATTCAGACAAGACTTTAGACATTGTAATTTTCACGTTTTCATAAATTCTTAGAATGTTTGGGAATTACGTATACTAAGGCATTTGTGAATGCAAGAGTGGGAAAGCGGCCGTACGTTTGGACAATTAGGCACTGTAGTAAATAAAACACCCGTCTTGTCCAGGACTGGAGTCTACACAGACCGGTGCGCCATAGCCAATCAGAGCTACAGTAGACCTTTACACCAACAAGCCATTTGCCACACGGGCCAGCCATCATTCCCTTTGAACTGGTCTGTGTGTTTACAGGCAGTTGTAACAGCGCGACTTTAGATCATTAGAACGCATTCGCCAAAGGCCACAAAATACACCTGAATGGATTTCAGCAAATATGTAAACACCTCTTACATTTGGGAACTTTACAGTCCTATTAATAAAACAACCATGAAAAGGTAGGCTCTCTCCCACAGTTATGCATATCAACAAGATTAACAACTATGTTAGAGCAAGATGAGCTAAATTCTCATTAAGGAACATTAGACAAAAACTTTCAGCTAATTAGCCGTCAAAATTGCACTGATAAACAATGGGGAATTGTAGCCTCCTTGTCCTTCTGCATGCTTGTTCCAACCAAGCACCCAGGCAAACTGGCAAGCTACTTCCAGTCACAAATGAGAGAACACCTCACTCTGGCTATTTTACTTGCTGTAGCAGAGCTGGCTACATGTTATCTAGAGCGTTCTTGACTAACTATTACTTTTTTTGCCTACGTTTACTGACACCGGTCATATTTAGCAGGTGTTGCGTGTTTGTAAAATGCAGACCAGAGTTATGAAATCGGAGTACATAGCCAGAGTGAATTTGCGAACGCAAAAGATATGCTGTGTAACAGTCATTCAAGTTCTTGCTAACCAAATGACACTGTCATCTCTAGCTGTAGCCACCGAAAAAACAACGAGGGGGAAAAGTCAATCACTCACCCACTCCTCCAATGGCATGACATCCTAACACCTTGCTAGCTAACATTAGGCGCTGTGTTTTCAGCTTGCTACATAGATACACTAGCCTATTAGCCATGTTATGACTGCCTTGTGATCATTGCCCTTGCTAACTTTGATTGTATTGACATTCCCAGCCTTAGTTACATTTGTCAGTTTTTGTCCAGAATATTGAGTCACGGAAACAAAAATGCTCGGCACACACAGACTGGCTCTCGTTGAGGCAAATGAGAATTAAGTGCACTCAAGCTATCCGGAAGGCCAAAGTTAGAACTGTTCCTTAAAAGTAACTCTGTTGGTCTAACCCGAAGTAGTTCTGGAAAACAGTTAAGGACCTGGAGAATAAAACCTCTTCCTCAC
Source organism: Salmo trutta (assembly GCF_901001165.1). Classification (NCBI taxonomy): domain Eukaryota; kingdom Metazoa; phylum Chordata; class Actinopteri; order Salmoniformes; family Salmonidae; genus Salmo; species Salmo trutta. The sequence continues at coordinate 18,450,909 of NC_042986.1, read as the reverse complement.
AGCTGCCCATGTCCCTTAATGTTGATGGGGTTGTTACTGACAAGGAGCACATGGCTGAGCTCTTTAAATCACCACTTCATTAAAAAAAGGGGAGCGCAAGCTGACCCTAACTGTTAAAAGGCCTATTTCCATTTTGCCTGTTTATCAAAAGGTGTTGGAGAAACTTGCCAATAATCAACTGACTGGCTCTCTAGATGTCTATAGTATTCTCTCAGGTATGCAATCTGCTTTCCACTCAGGTTATGGATGTGTCACTGCAACCTTACAAAAGGTCCTAAATGATGTCACCATTGCAATGTTGTGCTGCTATTTTTATTGACACGGTAGACCATTCCCTTCTTGTGGGCCGGCTAAGGAGTATTGGTATCTCAAACCAGGTCTCTGGCCTCTCTCAAGGAGTGCAATGTATAAAGTCAGAACATCTGCTGTCTCAGTCACTGCCTGTCACCAAGGGAGTACACCCCACTCGGGATTCCCAATAGAACAACTTTACTGGTATTGTCCATCAGTGGCTCGCATTTGGAGTCAGGTCCAGGAATGGTTGTTAGGGAATAGTATCTTCATACACTTGGGTAAAAGTATTTATTTGTAGGGCAATAATGGTAGAAGTGCTACAAATTAGGGACGTTCAGGACCCTCGTAAGATATACTAAAAATGGAGGGATGAACTGTAAATAGAAATGGCAAAATGGCCTTATACTGGGAAAGACAGGTTACTTTGGACATCGGAGGGTTGAAGTACAGATCAAAAATGAATGGTGGATTGGCCAGTGCGAGTGAAAATCCAGCACTTGAAGAGGAAATTAGGAATATGCCTAATTATTTAAAACTACAGGTACCGTAGTCATTTTACCCCACAAAAAAGTCCCATCCTCATGAAATGGTGTTCTGTGTTCCTGAGAAGATTCTCTATAAAACATGGAATACAAAGTATAACACCAGAACCAAAGTTTCATTTTGACCCCCAACATACTAGAACAGGGGTCTCAAACAGGTCGATCACGAGCTACCAGTAGCTCACAGACCACCTAAGAGTAGCCCACCAAACTATTCTGAAAGTACATGCAATTTCCATGTGTTCCAACGAAAAGAGTCAAACAAATCTCAAGGTTCTGACACCGTAAGCTCCCAGCTACTATCTAACCAATGCAAAAATGTACATTGTCCCACCCCTGGTTAGCCACTATTGCCTTAAAAAGCCAAACCTAATACAATATCTGGCAAATCATTTCCAGCAATATTGCCCCTTTTGGTCTGTGTGTTGCAGATGTTTGTAGCCAGTAGTGATGGGTTGTTCGAAACGAACTACTTTTTAGTGAAAGTCGGGAACCCAATCACATAGCAAAAAAAGACCCCTTCATTTGGCTCCCTGATATTAATACTATACCTACTGCCATTTGAGCTCCAGACATCAATTATCTGCAGATTATTTATAAATAGTCTCAAGATGGTAATTCCTCAGTGCAGGAACAATAGTGAGAAGAGCGCATCATTGTCTTCATTTTTTTTTTTGCATGCCATCTAATAATTTGGTAAGGTAAAAATGTATTTGAACTCACATTTCACGATCTGACATAATAGTAGGCAACGTTTTAAGCTTTAAAATATTTTTTTCATGATTTTAGGTCAATTTCAATGCATTAACTTAGCAAAGAGCAGTTTGGGAGGCAAATAATCCAGCTCACAGAAAAGACACAGAATGCCCATCACTAGTAGCCAGTTGATTGGATAAGCTTCTTGGGTTGCTGGAAATACTTCCTTCAACCTTCTCAATTAAATGTTAACTACAAAGAAGAGTTACCTGGCAGAGGTACAGTGCATTCGGAAAGTATTCAGACCTTGACTTTTTCCACATTTTGTAACATTTACAGGCCTTATTCTAAAGTTGATTAATTAAAACAAATTCCTCAGCAACACACACAAACAACACCCCTTAATGACATTTTTGAAAACTTATAACAAAAAAAATTAACAAATATTTTAGGTATTCAGAACCTTTCATCAGACCAGAGAATCTTGTTTCTCATGGTCTGCGAGTCCTTTAGGTGCCTAATAGAAAACTCCAAGTGGGCTGTCATGTGCCTTTTTCTGAGGAGTGGCTTCCATCTGGCCACTCTACCATAAAGGCCTGATTGGTGGCGTGCTGCAGTGATGGTTGTCCTTCTGGAAGGTTCTCCCAACTCCACAGAGATACTCTAGAGCTCGGTCAGAGTGACCATCGTGTTCTTGGTCACCTCCCTAACCAAGGCCCTTCTCCCTGATTGCTCAGTTTGGCTCAGCTCTAGGAAGAGTCTTGGAGGTTCCAAACTTCTTCAATTTAAGAATGATGGAGGCCACTGTTCTTGGGGACCTTCAATGCTGCAGAAATGTTTTGGTACCCTTCCCCAGATGTGTGCCTCGACACAATCCTGTCTCGGAGTACTACGGACAATTCCTTCGACCTCATTGCTCGGTTTTTGCTCTGACATGCACTGTCAACTGTGGGACCTTATCGAGACAGGAGTGTGCACGCCTTTCCAAATCATGTCGAATCAAGTGAATTTACCACAGGTGGACTCAGATCAAGTTGTTTGCAACAAGTGTTTAACATGATTTTTTAATGACTGCCTCATCTCTGTACCCTACACATGCAATTATGTGTAAGGTTCCTCAGTCGAACACTGAATTTCAAACAGATTCAACCACAAAGCCCAGGGAGGTTTTTCAATGCCTTGTAAAGGGCACATATTGGTAGATGGGTAAAAAAAAAAAAAAAAAAAAAAAAAAAAAAAAGACAGATTGAACATCCCTTTGAGCGTGGTGAAGTTATTAATTACAGTTTGGATGGTGTATCAATACGCCCTGTCACTACAAAGATACAGGCGTCCTTCCTAACTCAGTTGCCGGAGAGGAAGGAAAACACTTGGGGATTTCACCATGAAGCCAATGGTGACTTAAAACAGAGTTTAATAGCTGTGATAGAAAACATTGGAGTTACGCCACAATACTAACGTAATAGACAGAGTGAAAAAAAAGCAAGCCTGTACAGAATAAAACATTCTAAAACATGCATCATGTTTGCAACAAGGCACTAAAGTAATACTGCAAGAAATATGGCAAAGTAATTCACTTTTTGTCCTGAATACATTGTTATGTTTGGAGCAAATCCAACACATTACTGACTACCACTCTTTATATTTTCAAGCATAGTGGTGGGTGTCTGCATCATGCTATGGGTATGCTTGTAATTGTTAAGGACTGGGGAGTTTTACAGGCCATACAATTAACGGAATGGAGCTAAGCGCAGGCTAAATCCTAGAGGAAAACCTGGTTTAGTCTATGTTCCACCAGACACTGGGAGATGATTTCACTTTTCAGCAGGACAAGAACCTAAAAACACAAGGCCAAATCTACACTGGAGTTGCTTACCAAAAAGAGAAATGAACATTCCTGAGTGCCAGAGTTTTGAAACTAATAAATGGGCAAATATTGTACAACCCAGGTCTGCAAAGCTCTTAGACTTACCCGGAAAGACACATAGCTGTAATCTCTGCCAAAGGAAATTCTACCATGTATTTACTCGTGGTGTGAATACTTACAGTATGTAAATGAGGCATTTCTGTATTTCATTTTCAATACATGTGCAAAAATGTAACAAACGTTTAAAAAAATAATTCACTTTGTCATATGGTATTGCATGAAGATGGGGAGAACAATATTTTATCTATGTTGAAGTCAGACTATAACAAAATGTGGAGTAAGTCAAGGAGTATGAATAACCTTTGAGTATCAAAAGTGTGTTGCGTCTCACCCGATTTGAGAAGTTTGATGTGTTCGGTGTGTCGCTTCGGAACAGGGCACCCCTCAAGGGGGTAATATCTGGCGTATCGTGGGAATTTGATGTTGCAGACATGAAAAATATTCCTGGAGTGATTTATGTTTGTCAGATGAATCGTGTGGTGCTTTGAAGAAAAAGAGTATCTGTTCTTTTTTGATATGGAGTCTCTCCCTACTCAAGTGCAGTTGGGTTATATGAACTACAGAGTCGGAGCACTTGTTCCAATACCAACTTAGTGTGATTATTGTAACGCTTTAGGACATGTTTCAAGTGTTTGCAGAAAGGAGAAGCCGAGAAGTCCAAGTTGTGGAAAAGATCATATCATGCATTTTAAAAGTGATGAATGTAACATGTTGCAATTCTGGTAGGAACCATGAAGCCATGGCTTTTGAATGCCCAACAAGGGTGAACGAGAAGAGGTGGCCAAAGTCAGCGCTGTCCAGAGCGTTTCATATGCAGCGGCTGTTAAAATGGTTGAGGTTTCGAATGGTGCCCCTGAGTAGTCCAAAGAAACCTTCACTGGTTGCCCTTCCAACAGCAGGTCCCAGATATGTTCAAGGTTAAGAAGGTGGACTTTGTGGCCTTTATAGCTATGGTGATTAATGGCACTGCCAAGGTGGAGAGAAAGTCCAGGAAAATAAATATAATTGTGGATGCAGCGAACGGTTCCTGTGACTGAAAGACTTCTCGGCAGAGGAGTTGCATGGAGTATTGTCACAAGCAGTACCACCCTCAAGTCATAGAGCCTGAGAAGGGAGATCGAGATTTGAAGGAAGGGAGTTTTTTTTATTGCTTTATTTTGGGTGGATTAAATTAGGTTCCTTATCACACATGGGTTTTCTTTTTACCTTGGTTTGTTAACCCCGTCCAGTTGGTGGAGGTAATAAACTTTTTGGGGTTGTAGTCTGCCAAAAAACCCACAGAAGAAGAATTAGCGCCTAGTCTGCCAGAAAGCCACACGAAGAAGTTGTTCACACGCAGCCAACGGTGGGCGAAGCTAACAACTGAAAACCCTACATACAGAAGGGTTTTCAAGAGCTACCAAGGGTCCTAGCTTCAAAGCTAGCTGTGGCTGGCTTGTGGTCTCTGCTGTGAATTAATCGAGTTGAGCAACTAACGTTAGCTAGCCTTATGCAAGCTGGCTAGCTAACTTAAAAGCAATTTTCTTACCTGATGTGGCATATCACCCTTCTTTACTTTGCTGGGTATCGGGACTGAAACTTGAAGCCAGTTCAAGAATTCTCTAAAGGTTTGGTAACGTTATCTGGTGAACGTGTTCTTCGTTCAATGGAAACTTTTCTGGTGTTTAACTGTGAAAGAAATGGCAATGCGTTACACAAAGCTAACGTCAATCGGCTAGCTATGAGTAGGATACGATAAATCAAAGCAACATATTTATATGCATAATAAAAGTTACTCTGATATTCCATCAAGAACCATATTTGCTAAGTAGCTATATTACAATGTTAGAATACACCATTTAACATAACTAAATTGATCGCACTACAATGACAGTTAGCTAGCCACATTGTTCTGTCAAAATTAGCAAGAGAGCTAGCAGCGCTGTTCAAGCGTACAGCTTTACGCGAGCCAATAATTTCAGCCTCAAACGCAACAAAAACACATTGCTCAGCCAGCGCCTTGTTATCAAATGTATTTGAAACGTGCATGTTATGAAGACCAAATGGTAAACTCATTCGCAAAACAACTCACGGTAATCAATCAGTACGAAGAGACACGTCTTTAGTCTACCCCTGAAATAAACACCATTCTGCCTTGTCCCGCCCCAGAGTTTAGCAGAAAATGCACATCTATACATATATCACCGCGAGCAACCAATCATAACTAACGTGTAAGAATAGTATCTTATTTTAATTGGACAAGAGCATGACAGGCTCACTTTTCTGGTCGAATAGAACCAGCGATATTAGAGAAAGGAGGAGAGGGGAATCCCATTGGGCAATGAATGGAGGAAAGTATAACTTATTCTAGTATTAGAATTCCTATCCTAATTCAATGCGTATAACGCTCAGACTGTCGACCAATCGCGTTCCGGTTGTCATGGTGCGTCACAAAGTTGCTACACTATCGTCACGCAACACCTTCCCAAAGTCAATGTATGATGATGCGCGTTAATGTGCTAGTCGGACCAAAGAAACTCGGACATTTCCGACTTGCTAATTGGTTTCGACTACCATCTGAACGAGTTATGAGTCGAGACATCTGCCTATTTTCCTCCTAAGTACGTAATGTCACGATTCCAAAACGATAGGATATTACAGTGAAAATATGTGTGATGTTGTTCTTCTTCACGAAATGCATGCTAATGTTGTCCAGAATGCACCGCGCGTCCCATTGGAAATGGAAGTTATGGAACACCCTAGCGTGCTTCTGTTATGGGAAAAAGTTCACAATGGAAATTACATTAAAGGTGGAAAATGATAGGCTACATTTACATCGGTTGGCCATCAAGTAGGTTATTCATTTCTATGCTATTGTAGGCTACTGTAGCCTACCATTTGATGCAATAAATATGTTGAAATGAAGATATCACTGGAGTCATTGCAAATCAATTTGTGCCACTTGCGTTGCCTACCTGGAGTTGGCAAACGATTCAATAAACGGCATATAACTCCGTTTGTTGTTGTAGCCTTGTGTAATTATGCAATTATTAATGCCCATGTTTAGTTAATTAAATTGGAAGTAATCAATTGTGATCATGGTCACAGCTCTATCGCAAATGTATCATTCTCCACATTTAATGTCAGTTTCATTGTGGACTTTTCCCTGAAATTAGATGTTTGCCTATCAGGGGTTATAGGCTGCCTGCATCTAACTCAGAAAACCATGGCAAAGTTAAATTGCAATTATAAACCCAGATTTTAGTCAGTAGCATATGCCTATTCAAATAAGTAAATCTTGCAAATTGGCCATTATAACTGTTCGTAGTCTTAACATCTGGCACATATTAATGGCACGATTGCCAGAAAATAGACAAACATTCAGTTTTTGAAGTTCATCCAAGTGTTTCTTACACAGAGATTGAGATCCTCTGTCCAGTTGGTAGAGCATGGTGTTTGCAACGCCAGCATGGTGTGTGCAACGCCAAGGTTGTGGGCTTGATTCCCAGGGGGGGCCAGTACAAAAATAAATGTATGAAATGTATGCATTCACTAATGTAAGTCGCTCTGGATAAGAGCGTCTGCTAAATGACTAAAATGTAAATGTAAAAATGTTAAATATAGTTGTGCACATGCGCAAACAGGATTTATTTACAATTATAAACTGTGTTGTTTGTGCCCTAAATTGGTTGAAAGCCATGGTATATCAGACTGTGTACCACGGGAATGATAAATCACTTTTTACTATTCTAATTAAGTTGTTAACCAGTTTATAATAGCAATAAGGCACCTCAGGGGTTTGTGGTACAGTTGAAGTCAGAAGTTTACATGCACTTAGGTTGGAGTCATTAAAACTCGTTTTTCAACCACTCCACACATTTCTGGTTAACAAACTATAGTGTTGGCAAGTCAGTTAGGACATCTACTTTGTGCATGACACAAGTCATTTTTCCAACAATTGTTTACAGACAGATTATTTCACTTATAATTCACTGCATCACAATTCCAGTGGGTCAGAAGTTTACATACACTAAGTTGACTGTGCCTTTAAACAGCTGTGAAAATTCCAGAAAAGTATGTCATGGCTTTAGAAGTTTCTGATAGGCTAATTGACATCATTTGAGTCAATTGGAGGTGTACCTGTGGATGTATTTCAAGGCCTACCTTCAAACTCAGTGCCTCTTTGCTTGACATCATGGGAAAATCAAAAGAAATCAGCCAAGACCTCCGAAAAAAAATGGTAGACCTCCACAAGTCTAGTTCATCCATGGAAGCAATTTCCAAACGCCTGAAGGTACCACGTTCATCTGTACAAACAATGGTACCAAGTGTAAACACCATGGGACCATGTAGCCGTCATACCGCTCAGGAAGGAGACGCGTTCTGTCTCCTAGAGATGAACGTACTTTGGTGCAAAAAGTGCAAATCAATCCCAGAACAACAGCGAAGGACCTTGTGAAGATCCTGGAGGAAACGAGTACAAAAATATCTATATCCACAGTAAAACGAGTCATATATCGTCATAACCTGAAAGGCCGCTCAGCAAGGAAGAAGCCACTGCTCCAAAACAGCCATAAAAAAGCCAGACTACGGATTGCAACTGCACATGGGGACAAAGATCATACTTTTTGGAGAAATGTCCTCTGGTCTGATGAAACAAAAATAGAACTGTTTGGCCATAATGACCATCGTTATGTTTGGAGGAAAAAGAAGAGGCTTGCAAGCCGAAGAACACCATCCCAACCGTGAATCATGGGGGTGGCAGCATCATGTTGTGGGGGTGCTTTGCTACAGGAGGGACTGGTCCACTTAACAAAATAGATGGCATCATGAGGAGTAAAATTATGTGGATATATTGAAGCAACATCTCAAGACATCAGTCAGGAAGTTAAAGCTTGGTCGCAAATGGATCTTCCAAATGGACAATGACCCCAAGCATACTTCCAAAGTTGTGGAAAAATGGCTTATGGACAACAAAGTCAACGTATTGGAGTGGCCATCACAAAGCCCTGACCTCAGTCCTATAGAACATTTGTGGGCAGAACTGAAAAAGTGTGTGCGAGCAAGGAGGCCTAGAAACCTGATTCAGTTACACCAGCTCTGCCAGGAAGAATGGGCCAAAATTCACCCAACTTATTGTGGGAAGGTTGTGGAAGGCTATCCGAAAAGTTTGACCCAAGTTAAACAATTTAAAGGCAATGCTACCAAATAATAATGTAGTGTATGTAAACTGCTAACCCACTGGGAATGTGATGAAAGAAATAAAAGCTGAAATAAATAATTCTCTACTATTATTCTGACATTTCACATTCTTAAAATAAAGTGGTGATCCTAACTGACCTAACACAGGGAATTTTTACTAAGATGAAATGTCAAGAATTGTGAAAAACTGAGTTTAAATGTATTTGGCTAAGGTGTATGTAAACTTCCGACTTCAACTGTATATGGCCAGTATACCACGGCTTAGAGCTGTTATTAGCCATGGCTAAGGGCTATGTCCTAAGAACAGACCTAAGCCCTGGTATATTGGCCATATACCTCACCTCCTCAGGCAAAATTGCTTAGTCATAGGCATCAAAACAAGTTAAATCGACATCCATTAATGGAAAATAATGGTGATTTATCTTTTCTCTTGCACCATATTCTTAAACTCGCAATAATTGTTATTTTGATGGAAACCTGAAGTTTGCTTCTTTGCCTATGCTAAAAATGATGTTCATGTTCCTCTTAATTCGCTCAATACCTTATGGAAAAAGGGTTTTAACCTGTCTGGGCTAGGGGGCAGTATTTTCACGGTCGGATGAAAAACGTACCCAATTTAAACAGGTTACTACTCTGGCCCAGAAACTGGAATATGCATATTATTAGTAGATTTGGATAGAAAACACTCTGAAGTTTCTAAAACTGTTTGAATGGTGTCTGCGAGTATAACAGAACTCATATGGCAGGCAAAAACCTGAGAAAAATCCAAGCAGGAAGTGGAAAGTCTGAGAATTGTAGTTCTTCTTTTGATTCTCTATCGAAGCTACAGTGTCTGGGGGGGACGTTGCACTTCCTAAGGCTTCCATTGGCTGTCTAAAGCCTTCAGAAAGTGGTTTGAGCATTTTCCTGTCACTGGGCAGATAATAGGAGCTCAGTTACTGAGTGGTCTACCTGGCAACAAAGGGATTGGATATGCGCGGTCACGCGAGCACGCCGTTCCTTCTTTTTCTTCTTGAATGAATATGCTATTGTCCGGTTGGAATATTATCGCAATTTCACGTTAAAAATACCATAAAGATTGATTTTAAACAGCATTTGACATGCTTCTAAGTACGGTAATGGAACATTTTGACTTTTCATCTCTCGTTCCGCGCTCGCGCGTTATGCCTTTGGATAAGTGATCTGTACGCACGAACAAAACAGAGGTATTTGTACATAAATATGGATTATTTCGAACAAAAACAAAATTTATTGTGGAAGTAGCAGTCCTGGGAGTGCATTCTGACGAAGATCAGCAAAGGTAAGAGAATATTTCTAATACTAATTCTGAGTTTAGGTTGCCCCGAACTTGGCGGGTGTCTGAATAGCTCACCGTGATGGCTGAGCAACAGACGCCTCACAAGTCCTCAACTGGCAGCTTCATTAAATTGTATTCGTTAAACTCGTCTCAATGTCAACAGTGAAGAGGCGACTCTGGGATGCTGGCCTTCTTGGCAAAGTTGCAATGAAAAAGCCATATCTCAGACTGGCCAATAAAAAGAGAAGATTAAGATAGGCAGAAGAACACAGACACTGGACAGAGGAACTCTGCCTACAAGGCCAGTGTCGTGTCTTTGGCTATGCCAGATTAAGTGATATTTCATGCTATTCTATAAAATCCTTTCTCTGTAATTAATATTACCTGATTAAGCTAATCATGTAAATGTAATTAACTAGAAAGTCGGGGCACCACGGAAGAACGTTTATAGAGCCGTTATCTTCCGAATAAACTCTTAAAATACTTAGTAATCTTTTACATCGATAGCAGTCAATATTAACCCTTATCTTATTTTCAGTCTCATAATGAAAGTTGTAAATTCTTGGTTATCTTCACGAACCCTGGCTAACAAGTTGAATCAGCAATACAAAATTGGGTTTAATTATTTATTTACTAAATACCTAAACTAATCACACAGAATTACAAATACACAGAATACAAATGATGTCATACGGAAAACGTCCCTGGTGGACGGAACCTGTATGATGGCTGGTTACACAAAGGAAAGGGGGTTGGGCTTGAATGAAAGAGCGGGAAGACTTAGGAACAAAGAAACAGCAGCTATGCTATCGTAAATACATTATCTTATGCATTACTAAATTACCGCCCATTTGGAAAAGGAAAATGCAATAAATATTTACTCTGAGCTGCGCTTCGGTATATTGGTCGTAGATGCTGGCCGGGTTGGCCAACAGATCTTCCTGTCCTTGGAAGAATGTCTCTGGTGGTAAATTGGATACGTGGTGGTATCTTCGTCTGTTTGTTAGACTGGATCCGTCGTCCGTCCTTTCCTAGCCCACGTCTACAGCGGCCGCTGCTAACTCAACGGCTAGGCAGTATCACTTCTGTAGTGAATAAGCTCAAAGTTCATACCATTCGCCACCAAAGCTCACGCCGAGGTTGGCTTAGTTCTGTACTTGACGTGTGTCCTTCTAACGTAGAGGCTGCAGACCTCACGTACTGGAACATGTGGTTATCTTTTCGTCAAAGGCTTATATAGTGGAGAGGGGGAAGGATGTGTTTCATCGTTTATAATCCCTGTCTCTTCACAGGGGTGGGCCACTGATCAAGCAGGGCACTTTCCTTATGAAAACCCAATTCTCTCATTTGGAAGCTAAAATTACATTTAATCTCCTAACAAACAATTTCAATATCAAGCATTTCAATTGCATAACAATTCCATGTGACTCTGATAACTAGAGGATGTATACTTTCCCAGGTACAGTTTATGTCGTCCTGTCATCAGTCATAATGTCTCAGATGACAACCGAACTGACATCCATACTCATTACGTTCCAAAGCATATTTCCAACTGGTTTTATTACCAAAATATGGTTCCTTTCCCCATTTGTTTGATGTTCCCAGACTCTCTATATTTAACAGGACAGCAGTCCTTCAGGACAGCAGTCCTTCAGTAAGGTCAGAAAGAGAGGGGAAGGGAGAAAGGTATTTATGGGGGGGTCATAAACCTTACCCACAGGCCAACGTCATGACACCAGCATCCAAGAAATGCCTCTTTGCTGTTGATGTTGAGACTGGTGTTTTGCGGGTACTATTTAATGAAGCTGCCAGTTGAGGACTTGTGAGGCTTCTGTTTCTCAAACTAAACACTCTAATGTACTTGTCCTCTAACTCAGCTGTGCACCGGGGTCTCCCACTCCTTTTTCTAGTCTGGTTAGAGACAGTTTGTGTTAGGTTTGGCTGGCAGAATGCTACTGCCTGAACAGAGATGAGGTGACTTTAAAGAATGAAAATCAGTTTAGTCATTAAATAAAAACTAAGTAATATACACAGCTGAAATATTTAATTATTTCATAGTAATTTCTTATTTTTGTATTGATGTCTACCTAATGTGGACCTGACAGAGACAATGGAATATTTGAAATGTTTTTGCAAGTGGACACTCACTATTTTTGGCTTTGGAATTTCCATTAAAAAGCTATATTTCATAATGTATTTAATGTTCTAAAAATAATGAATCGAAAAACGTAATCCATTTTTCATAATCGATCTTAATCCGAACCGACATCAAAAGCACTAATCACTCAGCACTATGGGCAACGTACACAATGAGCATTAATACTATTCCAATGGAGTTTCTCCTCAAAAGTATCTCTGATAGAACTAATCTGAATTCATTTAAGATGACGCCATAGCAGTTGCGACTCGTAATTCAGGGCAGGTGGGGCCTATTTTGCATGTTATTTTGGCATTAATTCGTGTCACATATCAGTTTTCAAACAATTAATTTATTGAGGGAATAAGCCGCATACAAACATGGACTCTTTCTTGCTTCCTTGAGTAAGGCAGCTCCAAAATGCAGGTGTTTCAGCCTACCTCAGTGCTTACTGTGGTGGAGGGGCAGCCAGCGGAAAATACAGAGCGTAGGCATTGGTAATCTTCACTAGTTGCGCCATGATTGGCTCAGTGTTCTGTCAATCATGGGGACACTACGTCGCAGCAGAATCTACAGGGAGAGCTTGGCAGTTCAAGCCCCCTTGGGTGCTGTCATAGATTTACATTAGAAGTGCCCATCCAAGAAGGCTCAAGGTCATTGGCCACAGGTAAAAGGACGTCAAATCACGTTATACACTACTGGTTAAAGGTTTTAGAACACCTACTTATTCAAGGGTTTTTCTTTATTTTTACTATTTTCTACATTGTAGAACAATAGCACACATTGAATCATGTAGTAACCAAAAAATTGTTAAACAAATCAAAAATCAAATCAATATTTTATATTTGAGATTCTTCAAATAGCCACCCTTTGCCTTGATGACAGCTTTGCACACTCTTGGCTTTCTCTCAACCAGCTTCATGAGGTAGTGTAACGATTGTCGTCGGGTGATGAGGAAGCGGACCAAAACGCAGCTGGGAGCGAATACATGTTTATTCAACACACTAGAATTAAACATGTACACAAAATCAAGAAAAAACTGCCAATACGTTACGTGCTCAAACAACGAGACAACAACCCACAAACATCGTGGGGGGAAAAGGAACTTAAATGTGATTCCCAATCAGACATAACTAGCGACAGCTGTCTGATTGGAAATCACCCCCGAGCCCAACATAGAAATAAACCACAAAGAAAGGCTATAACAAAACATAGAAAATAAACTATAGAAATGCCACACCCTGACCAAAATAGAAGAGTTCACCTGGTCAGGGCGTGACAGTACCCCCCCTCCAACGGTGCGTACTCCCGGCGCACCAACCTAAAGTCTATTAGGGGGGGGACCCGGGTGGGCGCCTCACCCTCGGTGGAGGCTCTGGCCCCGGGCGTGTTTCTCCCCCTGCCTCCACCCTAGCCCTACCCCTCTGGCCCGGACTGGACCACGGTGGAGCGGCATGCTCAGGCTCCGGAGCGGAGCCGCCGACCGGAACAGGACTGGTCACCGGTGGACCGGACACAGGCCGTGCCGGACTGTGGACACGCGCCGTGGGCCTGGTGCGGGGAACAGGGACGGGCCGGACAGGACCGGGGACACGCACCACCAACCTGGTGCGGGGAGCAGGGACGGGCCGGACTGGACTGGGGACACGCACCACTGGCTTGGTGCGGGGAGCAGGGACGGGCCGGACTGGGGACACGCACCACTGACTTGGTGCGGGGAGCAGGGATGGGCCGGACAGGACTGTGGACACGCACCACTAACCTGGTGCGGGGAGCAGGGACGGGCCGGACTGGACTGGGGACGTCTGGCAGCTCGGGACAGTCTGAGCAGTCTGGCCACTCCGGCAGTTCAGCGCAGTCTGGCCCCTCCGGCAGTTCAGCGCAGTCTGGCCACTCCGGCGACTGTTGACTGGCGGGCAGCTCCGACGACTGTTGACTGGCGGGCAGCTCCGACGACTGTTGACTGGCGGGCAGCTCCGACGACTGTTGACTGGCGAGGCTGGGTTCACGCACTGGCCTGGTGCGTGGTGCTGGTACCGGATATATAGGACCACGGAGGCTTACTGGCGGTCTCGAGCTTAACCCTGGCATCGCCCTTTCTGGCTGAATGCCTACTACCCCCTGGTAACTGCGGGGCGCTGGTATAGCGCGTACTGGCCTAAAAACACTTGGCCTCGCCATAACACCCATTACCCCGAAGCATAAGCCCTGTCCATTAACTGGCCTCCGAGAAACAGTCCGGGGATTTGGCCTGGGGCTCCAAACTTGCCCCGCAAAACTCCCCTTGTGCCCCCCCAAAAAAAATTATTGGGGAGGCCTCTCGAGTTTCCTCAACTCCTCGTTCCTCTGCTGCTTGGTCCTGGTTTGGTGGGGTGTTCTGTAACGATTGTCGTCGGGTGATGAGGAAGCGGACCAAAACGCAGCTGGGAGCGAATACATGTTTATTCAACACACTAGAATTAAACATGTACACAAAATCAAGAAAAAACTGCCAATACGTTACGTGCTCAAATAACGAGACAACAACCCACAAACATCGTGGGGGGAAAAGGAACTTAAATGACAGCTGGTCGCTAGTTATGTCTGATTGGGAATCACCCCCGAGCCCAACATAGAAATAAACCACAAAGAAAGGCTATAACAAAACATAGAAAATAAACTATAGAAATGCCACACCCTGACCAAAATAGAAGAGTTCACCTGGTCAGGGCGTGACAGGTAGTCACCTGGAATGCATTTCAATTAACATGTGTGCCTTGTTAAAAGTTCATTTGTGGAATTTATTTTCTTCTTAAAGTGTTTAAGACAATCAGTTCTGTTGTGAAAAGGTAGGGGTGGTATACAGAACATAGGCATATTTGGTAAGGAACAGCTCAAATAAGCAAAGAGAGACGACGTTCCATCATTACTTTAAGACATGAAGGTCAGTCGATACGGAACATTTCAAGAACTTTGAAAGTTTCTAGAAGTGCAGTCGCAAAAACCAGCAAGCTCAATGATGAAACTGGCTCTCATGAGGACCACCACAGGAAAGGAAGATACAGAGTTACCTCTGCTGCAGAGGATAAGTTCATTTGAGTTACCAGTAAGGTTGCACATTTTGGGGAATATTCAGAGGTGGAAGCTTTCTGTGGGAATTAATTAATAATATATAGGAATATATAGGAATTAACGGGAATATATGCAAATGAATATTCATATGAATATTAAACATCCGTTTAAATGTAGATGTTTTTTGCATTGGATATATTTAACATCTCATATGGAGACAGAAACAAACATTTTACCTTATCATAAGTAGACATAATTGCAAATTATTAAATCCTTCCAATAGAAAAAAAAAATGTTATAAATGTAATTTTAATTAAATGAGTTGACTCTTCACATGGGATAATTTCACTGAACAACAAAAGAAAGAGAATATTGAATGATCCCCAATGATCCATCGCATCTCCCAAAAACATTATCAACATACATCTGTAAAATGAAAGTCTAGAAACTAAAGCTTTGGTTGTCTTCCTCTCAGGCTTCCATGTCTTCTCCCTGGACCTCCTCAATGTCCACCTCTTGAACATCAGACTCTGACGCCTCATCTTCACTGTCACTTTCCAACCTTTTTGAGGATGGCTCGTTGTCAGGCTCAAAAAGCCTAACATTTGCCTGTATGGCCACAAATCTTTCAACCCTTGTATTGGTCAGCCTGTTGTGTGCTTTGGTGTGTGTGTTCCCAAACAAGGACCAGTCGCGCTCTGAGGCATCTGATGTTGGTGGGATTTCGAGGAGGATGGAGGCAACAGGGGAAAGAGCCTCAGATCCACAAAGTCCCTTCCACCAGGTGGCTGATGAGATACAGTATGTTGGCATGACTGCCATATTGCATCTCCATCCCAAAGCCCTTGCTTGGAAGTGTACTTTGCCAGACTGCCAAGAACCTTGCCCTCATCCGGGCCAAGGAGGCGAGACACGGTAGTGATGACACCATAGGCTTTGTTGATCTCTGCACCAGACAGGATGCTCTTGCCAGCATACCTGGGGTCCAACATGTATGCTGCGGCGTGTATGGACTTCCGGCAGAAGTCTTCACGCTTTTTGATGTATTTCAGAACTGCAGTTTTCTCCGCTTGGAGCAACAGTTAAGTGGGCAGGGCAGTACGGATTTCATCTCTTACATCTGCAAGCAGAGTCTGAACATCAGACAGGATGGCATTGTCTCCCTCAATCCGTGCAATGGCTACTGCTATAGGTTTCAGGCTGCTTATCACTCTCTCCCAAAATACATAATCTAGGAGGATCCTCTTGATGGGGCTGTCCATATCGGCAGACTGTGATATGGCCATTTCTTGGAGA
Source organism: Salmo trutta (assembly GCF_901001165.1). Lineage (NCBI taxonomy): Eukaryota > Metazoa > Chordata > Actinopteri > Salmoniformes > Salmonidae > Salmo > Salmo trutta. The sequence continues at coordinate 18,434,488 of NC_042986.1, read as the reverse complement.
GACTCCTTCCCCTCCAGGAGACTGTCAAACATGATGACAACACCACCCCAACCGGTGTTACATTTTACATTTTGTGTTGCTGGGCAGCTTCAATGTGGTGCTCTTATTCTTCTCACTTTGCTTGGTGAGGTAGATTGCTGCTATAACTTGATGACCCTTCACATACCTAACCATTTCCTTGGCTCTCTTGTAGAGTGTATCCATTGTTTTCAGTGCCATGATGTCCTTGAGGAGCAGATTCAATGCATGAGCAGCACAGCTAATGGGTGTGATGTGAGGGTAGGACTCCTCCACTTTAGACCAAGCAGCCTTCATGTGTGCAGCATTGTCTGTCACCAGTGCAAATACCTTCTGCGGTCCAAGGCCATTGATGACTGTCTTCACCTCATCTGCAATGTAGAGGCCGGTGTGTCTGTCCCTTGTGTGTGTGCTCTTGTAGAATACTGGTTGAGGGGTGGAGATGATGTAGTTAAATATTCCTTGCCCACGAACCTTGAACCACCCATCAGAGATGATAGCAATACAGTCTGCTTTCTCTATGATTTGCTTGACCTTCACTTGAACTCTGTTGAACTCTGCATCCAGCAAATGAGTAGATAAAGCATGTCTGGTTGGAGAAGTGTGTGCTGGGCAAAGAACATTCAGAAATCTCTTCCAGTGCCTGTGAACATCAGAGGTGAAACAGTTGCATACACAGCATGAGAAAGACATTCATCAGCATTTATCTGACTATGTTCCACCATTGAGTAAAAAAAAACGTCTAATTCCAGGAGGACCATGAGCTGTTGCTATCTATAAGGTGTCTGATTCATCATTTTCACCTCGAATAGAAGTAGAGGGACTTCTATTTGCACGTGGCCAGATGATTCTGCATCTTTGTTGCATTCTTTACAATAGATTTGGCACAATATTTGCAAATGTACACAGCTTTTCCTTCTACATTAGCTGCAGTGAAACGTCTCCACACATCAGATAGTGCCTGTGGCGTTTTCCTGTAAAGATTAGAAAAGTTAGATTAAACAACTCCTTAGTAAGATAAATGTTTCAAAATGAAACAGGTATGGAAACAGGTGAATTAACACTCCTCAGTTAGCAGGCTCAAGCATGCTAAAACCCACATGGTAGCAAAAAACTAAGTAGCAGAAATTGTTAACAAGTTATGTCATTTAAACACATTTTTCTGTATGCTACTATTTACTAGTTAACAAAAAATCATGTATGTCATAAAAAATATATTCACCCCACCCAGTAGCGTAATCAAAACTTACCAGAAAGCATGTAGTCCTTGGCTCAGACAGTGTAGTAGTGTGGGCTCAATAGCATCTCATTAGTGTGCAAGATCTTGAGAATCAGCTGTACATGTGATGGAAGAGTGCACTGCACATGGAATGGATGTAGAGGATTGCAATTCCATTGAATTGGGGATAGTTTTATCAAAATATGCCACAAGGCCTAGAATTGCCTTATGTGTATCCCACAAAAAAGGTTCACTGTTATAAGCTAACTTTTTTGATGAATTTAAGCAAAATTCCCAAAATTTCCCATGGAAAATTTCCCGATTAATTCCAGAAATTTTCCAGAAAGTGTCAGACCCTTTGCAACCCTAGTTACCAGCCTCAGAAATTGCAGCCCAAATAAATGCTTCACAGAGTTCAAATAACAAACAAATAACATCTCAACATCAACTGTTCTGAGGAGACTGTGTAAATCACGCCTTCATGGTTGAATTGCTGCAAAGAAACCACTACTAAAAGGACACCAATAAGAAGAAGAGACTTGCTTGGGCCAAGAAGCTCAATCAATGGACATTAGACCGGAGGAAATTTGTCCTTTGGTCTGGAGTCCAAATTGGAGATATTTGGTTCCATCCGCCGTGTCTTTGTGAGATGCGGTGTGGGTGAATGGATGAAGTGTATTTCCCACCGTAAAGCATGGAGGAGGTGGAGGTGTTTTACGACACTCAGACTCCCAATTGGTGCAGTGGTCTAAGGCACTGCATCTCAATGCTAGAGGGGTCACTGCACTACCCTGGTTCGATTCCAGGCTGTATCACAACCGACCGTGATTGGGATTCCCATAGGGCGGCGCAAAATTGGCCCAGAATCGTCCGGGTTAGGTTTTGGCCGGGTTAGGTTTTGGCCGGGGTAGGCCATCAGTGTAAAGAATAATTTGTTCTTAACTGAGTTGCCTAGTTTAAATAAAGGCTAAATAAAATAATATAAACCGTGTGGGTGTGCTTTGTTGGTGACACTGTCTATTATTTATTTATTTAGAATTCAACACTTAACCAGCATGGCTACCACAGCATTCTGCAGCGATACGCCATCCCGTCTGGTTTGGGCTTAGTTTGACAATCATTTGTTTTTCAACATGACTATGACCGAACGCACCACCAGGCTGTGTAAGGGCTATTTTACTAAGAAGGAGAGTGATGGAGGGCTGCATCAGATGACCTGGCCTCCACAATCCCCCGATCTCAACCAAATTGAGATGGTTTGGGATGAGTCGGACCGCAGAGTGAAGAAAAAACAGCAAACAAGTGCTCAGCATATGTGGGAAGTCCTTCAAGATTGTTGGAAAAGCATTACAGGTGAAGCTGGTTGAGAGAATGCCAATAGTGTGCAAAGCTGTCATGAAGGCAAAGGGTGGTTACTTTGAAGAATCTCAAATTTAAAATATATTTTGATTTGTTTAACACTTTTTTGGTAACTACATGATTCCATATGTGTTATTTCATAGTTTTGATGTCTTCACTATTATTCTACAATGTAGAAGATACTAAAAATAAAGAAAAACCCTTGAATGAGTAGGTGCTCTAACACTTTTCACCGGTAGCTTTGATTGGACTGATCATGTTAATGTCATACTTTCAAAATCTTAGCTAGCAAGCTAGACAAGCAATCATCATGAATCACGTCGACAATCTACTGGCAAATCCTTGTCACATGAAGAGAAATTATAGATAAAACGTATCGTTGCTCATTGGCCATTGGACATAAACATTACGCAACAAGTCGGAAATCGCAAATTCAACAATGAGGTTTGGAAGGAATCAGTGGCTAACTGCAAGCATTGCAAAGCAATCATTATTTTGCTTCCCCTGCCTGCTATTCGGTGAAGAGGGTGTGTGGTCCAAGTCTGGGTTTAAGGATTTAAAACATCTGTCTGAAAGGATCTCTTTTCCAAGCTTAAAAGGATAAACTTTCACACGCAACACCAGGGGGGCAGGAAATCCATCATGACTTCTGCTGTGTTCAAAACAACTAGGGACTGGGAAATCTCAGACTTCAGTGAATTCAAGACAACTGGCAACTTGGGGAAAAACAAGCTCTGACTGGGAAAATACGTTTTGAACGTTAATCCAACTTGGAATTCCAAGTCGGGAACTCTGGCCTCTTTCTAGAGCTCCAACCTGAAGATCACCAACCTTGTTTTTTCAGAGTTCCCAGTTGTCTTGAAAGCATCATAAATCCAGAGAATGCCAGACTGATGACAAAGTTTGATGACAAGTACCGCTGCGCCACCTTCCTGTTCAAACTAACACAGCACAACAATGGTGAGTCCAAAATGTATTGTATGCTGCTGCATAAATGAGGTAATATGCCAGGGAGATATGTATACGGTAGCTAAGAAAGTAATACTAAGTGTATGTTGTGTAATAAGCTGTTAGTAGCCCACGAGCCTCACCCTAATAGTTTGGTCCATTTCCCCCTCATAACTTAACCTACTGTTCTGACTTGGTGGAGCACATGTAGACTATAGCCTATTTTAGAGAAATGTAATAATCTAATATTGTAAGAGCTTTCTTTGTCTGCTTACATTCCCCCTTTATTTATCCAACAGTTCTGACTTGGTGTACAAGGAGAATACTGTAAGAACGACCCATGTTCTAAATTCTGTCGCTGTACATTTCAAAAGTACTGAATAAATAGTTATATTGACTACATCCATCTTAGCTCGCTCATTAATGTCTTAATTAAAGTTACGGATTGCCTCTTATCCGCTCATCATTCCCTTATGCAACAGATAGTACCTCTCAATTGTTAGAGGCCTATTGCTTATAGAGGTCTGTCTCATTAATATCTTATTAATCCTTGTAGGCAATATTGGAATGATTTCATTGTATTGCTTACTTTGTGTATTATAATTAGCTCATGTGCTTTTCTTGATGAGGAGGAGATACTATATAATGTTGTTGGGTCTGTAACCATGTTTGCCAGTGACAGTCTCAAAAAGTTCAGTAATAGATCCATGTATTTCCAGTTGATATTGCGACGGTTGTTTTGTTTGCGCAATGCTCTGTCTGTGCATCGGTATATTGTATATAAAAGTGGATCCTCATGTTTGTATTTTCCTTCTTTTTTAGACCAAACAGGCCTGATAAAATTATTCAAATGGTAGGCTAACCGAGTGTCTCTCTCCCTCTCTCTCTCTCCCTCCACCCATCTCTCTCTGTGTGGTGACTTCAAGAAGAGCAAAGTTAAGGCTTGCTAAATCTATCTTAACTAACATCTATCTGAATTTCTGTGGGTGTCCATTTTGAAAGTGCTGAACAATAAGGCCTACCTTGTCGCAGCTTGTTTGCTTGCACTTGCTTATACTTACAGCTAAGTGTTAATGATATAAGAATAAACATTATGAATTTACTGAACATAAATGTAATGTTTGTGTAAGGTTCCAAACTCATTTTGGCATACATTATTATCGAAGGAGAATTCTTATCAACTTAAACAAATCCACAAGGAGTCAGTAGTAACCACATTTATTTAAGCAAGTCAATCATATCAGCTATAGTTTTTAAAAAGGCAGGAAATGAGGCTGAATGAACTGTTTCACTGCCAGACAAGGCTCCGCTGATAACCAGGTGTAGCAGTGGTAAGGATTCACTCCATGGTGCTGAAAGGAAATTTCTGCTGTTGGGACATCTTTTGGTAGGCTCTAACAGTTTGTGTGCACCGTTTGTCACCGTTATAGTGCAGCTAATGTATTGTTAAGTGTTGTGTTATGTTGTGTAGTGGCTTTGCTAGCATGCATCTAATAATCAAAGCATCTCTCTGTCTCTCTCTCTCAGGTTATAGGGGAACTGATTCTGTACGCAGCCCAGTGTTGTTGAGTTAGAGCTTAACTTGGGAGACAGTCTGGACAGTCTGGCCTCTTTGTCTGTCAGTGATCATGTGTGAGGCTGTGAGCTGAGCTGGGACATGTCAGACCTTGAAACCAGACCCACATTTTTGACCAGTAGTAGACCTATAATTTATTTTTGTCAGAATGGAACCAAGTGTTTCCTCAAAGTCATATTGTGAACAGTAGCTCACTCATTGGAAAGGAGTGTTGTTGTATGGCCACATGGGCCCTACTCGGGCAGTTTTCTGTGACCTGGGTGTGTCTCAAATAACCTACCAGAACTCTCATTCTCACAAAGCACTTTTGCAGATGACGTGTGTGTGTGAGAATCTGGCATGAACGCCATTTTGCTATGTGTAAATGTCTATGTGAACATCTGTCTGGATATGTGGTATGTGTAATATTTTCCCTGTGCCTTTATGTGCATGCTCCTGCACGTACCTGAATCTAGGCCATCACTGTGGGTTTGTGTTTGATGGGCGTATCAATGTATGTGGGAGTGTGCCTTGGTGCCTGGGTCAGGTGTGTCCGCTGTGTAATCACAATGCAACTGAGGAGCAGTTGCACCCCATGCTCACACCCCCTCCATACATAAGGCATCCCTCTCTCCCGAATGCAGACTCCACTGGAACGCATAGCCACATTTCCTCTGGATTCATCTCCATCGATGGAAATTCCCATTTGCCCAGTGCTCTTGATGGCAAGTGAAATTTGTATTAAAGGTGCAATATGCATAAATTACTCCTCCATTTCCTGGTTGCTAAAATTCTAATAGTTTGTCTAATTTAAGTTTGTGACAAAACAAGCAGTGTTGCAGATCATTGTACCATCTAAACCGCTGTGAAATATATTTTACATAACCCAAAATATAGTTTTTTCAGATATTGGAAGATGGTGTACAAAACTGAAAGTAAAAGATGCAAAAACAAACCTTAACAACGGGAAGCATAGAAATAGCACACATACAGTAGGACAAATGTACCACTTCTGAGACTTGCATTCAATGAGAATGACAGATCAAATCAAATTTATTTATATAGCCCTTCTTACATCAGCTGATATCTCAAAGTGCTGTACAGAAACCCAGCCTAAAACCCCAAACAGCAAGTAATGCAGGTGTAGAAGCATGGTGGCTAGGAAAAACTCCCTAGAAAGACCAAAACCTAGGAAGAAACCTAGAGAGGAACCAAGCTATGAGGGGTGGCCAGTCCTCTTCTGGCTGTGCCGGGTGGAGATTATAACACAACATGGCCAAGATGTTCAAATGTTCATACATGACCAGCATGGTCAAATAATAATAATCACAGTAATTGTCGAGGGTGCAACAAGTCAGCACCTCAAGAGTAAATGTCAGTTGGCTTTTCATAGCCGATCATTGAGAGTATCTTTACCGCTCCTGCTGTCTCTAGAGAGTTGAAAACAGCAGGTCTGGGACAGGTAGCACGTCCGGTGAACAGGTCAGGGTTCCATAGCCGCAGGCAGAACAGTTGAAACTGGAGCAGCAGCACGGCCAGGTGGACTGGGGACAGCAAGGAGTCATCATGCCAGGTAGTCCTGAGGCATGGTCCTAGGGCTCAGGTCCTCCGAGAGAGAGAAAGAAAGAGAGAATTAGAGAGAGCATACTTAAATTCACACAGGACACTGGATAAGACAGGAGAAATACTCCACATATAACAGACTGACCCTAGCCCCCGACACATAAACTACTCCAGCATAAATACTGGAGGCTGAGAGAGGAGGGGTCAGGAGACACTGTGGCCCCATACGATGATACCCCCGGACAGGGCCAAACAGGCAGGATATAACCCCACCCACTTTGCCAAAGCACAGCCCCCACACCGCTAGAGGGATATCTTCAAACACCAACTTACCATCCTGAGACAAGGCCGAGTATAGCCCACAAAGATCTCCACCACGGCACAACCCAAGGGGGGGGGCGCCAACCCAGACAGGAAGACCACGTCAGTGACTCAACCCACTCAAGTGACGCACCCCTCCTAGGGACGGCATGGAAGAACACCAGTAAGCCAGTGACTCAGCCCTTGTAATAGGGTTAGAGGCAGAGAATCCCAGTGGAGAGAGGGGAACCGGCCAGGCAGAGACAGCAAGGGCGGTTCGTTGTTCCAGAGCCTTTCCGTTCACCTTCACACTATTGGGCCAGACTACACTCAATCATAGAACCTACTGAAGAGATGAGTCTTCAGTAAAGACTTAAAGAAATGGCCTTCCCTGTAGCTCAGTTGGTAGAGCATGGTGTTTGCAACACCAGGGTTGTGGGTTCGATTCCCACGGGGGGCCAGCACAGAAATGTATGAAATTGGGGGGCCAGCACAAAAATGTATGAAATTGTATGACATGTACGCATTCACTACTGTAAGTTGCTCTGGATAAGAGCGTCTGCTAAATGACTAAAATGTAAATGTAAGGTTGAGACCAAGTCTACGTCTCTCACATGGGTAGGCAGACCATTCCATAAAAATGGAGCTCTATTGGAGAAAGCCCTGCCTCCAGCTGTTTGCTTAGAAATTCTAGGGACAATTAGGAGGCCTGTGTCTTGTGACCGTAGCGTACATGCAGGTATGTATGGCAGGACCAAATCGGAAAGATAGGTAGGAGCAAGCCCATGTAATGCTTTGTAGGTTAGCAGTAAAACCTTGAAATCAGCCCTTGCCAAACCTGTTGAGGCCAGGGGGCAGGATCTTATCCCGGTATTGGGATTCATTGTCATGTGACCATGGAGGGGAATTCAAAACTGCAAGAGTAATCATTTCAAATAATCTAATAATCAACTATTTTCCTCCATTTGAAAGATATATCTCCTAAATCTAACCACGCTGTCCGATTTTCAGAGGCTTTACGGAGAATGCATAAAGTTAGGTTATGTTAGGAGAGTACATTGACAATAGCTGCGTGTAATGTTTAGCCAATTCAAAGAAGGGCATCAACAGACAGAAAACTAGCTAGAATTATGCACTTACCTTTGACAATCTGCATCAGATGACACTCATAGGACATTATGTTATACAATACATGCATTTTTAGTTCCATCAAGTTCATATTTATATCCAAAAACAGCATTTACAGTCGCGGTGAAATTCAGAATTTTTTTCGGCTCGAATGCTCCCAGTGAATCCAGCATTACAAATCACGGAATTACTATTCGAAAACATTGGTAAATTATAATATTGTCATTCAAAGAATAATATATTATCATCTCGTAATTGCTACCGAATGGCCAGATCTCAAAATAACTTTACTGGGAAATCACATTTTGCAATAAACTGGGTACTATGCTAACAACAACAAGCTAAGCTATAAGCTAAGCTAAGCTAAGCTATACAGTTAGCATTAGCATCATCTAATATCGATAATAACATTCTAAATATCCCCTTACCTTTGATTATCTCCATCAGAAGGCGCTGCCAGGGATCCCAGGTCCAGAACAAATGTGGTTTCTTTTGACAAAGTTCATAATTTATGTCCAAATAGTTAGCGTTCAGTAGGCTCCCACAAAATGAGGTGGGCAGTGTAAAGTCACGCCGAAAAGCTAAAAAAAACCTAGTAAATAATCTATTTACGTTTGTTCAAACATGTCAAACTTGGTTTAGCATTAATCTTTTGGTCCATTTTTAACGTGAAACATCAGTAAACATCAGTAATATTTTCACACAACCTATCAAGTGTCTAGAATAAACGATTATGACAAAGACACTCTTCTCAGATTTATGCGCAGGCGCAAAAAATGAAGTGATGACGTGTCAACTTACAAGCATTCTAATTCGGTCTGTATTCATCACAGATGCTTCAAACAACTTTATAAAGATCGTTGACATCTAGTGGAAGCCTTAGGAGTTGCGAACTGAATCCTTTCTCACTATGGTATCTATAAAACAATGACACGAAATAGTACAGCCACAAAATTCACATTTTTTTAAATCTATTTTTCACAGGTTTTTGCCTGCAATATGAGTTTTGTTATACTTACAGACACCATTCAAACTGTTTTAGAAAATTCAGAGTGTTTTCTATCCGAATGTGTTAATAATATGCATATCCTAGCTTCTGAGTTGGTGTAGGAGGCAGTTAAAAATGGGCACATATTTTTTTCAAAATTCTCAATACTGCCACCGTGGCCCTTAGAGGTTAACAGGAAGCCAGTGTAGGGAGGCTAGCACTGGAGTAATATGATCAAATTTTTGGGTTCTAGTCAGGATTCTGGCAGCCGTATTTAGCACTAACTGAAGTTTATTTAGTGCTTTATCCGGGTAGCCGGAAAGTAGAGCATTGCAGTAGTCCAACCTAGAAGTAACAAAAGCATGGATTCATTTTTCTGCATCATTTTTGGACAGAAAGTTTCTGATTTTTGCAATGTTACGTAGATGGAAAAAAGCTGTCCTTGAAACAGTCTTGAAATGTTCTTCAAAAGAGAGATCAGGGTCCAGAGTAACGCCAAGGTCCTTCTCAGTTTTATTTGAGACGACTGTACAACCATCAAGATTAATTGTCAGATTCAACAGAAGATCTCTTTGTTTCTTGGGACCTAGAACAAGCATCTCTGTTTTGTCCGAGTTTAAAAGTAGAAAGTTTGCAGCCATCCATTTCCTTATGTCTGAAACACAGGCTTCCAGCGAGGGCAATTTTGGGGCTTCACCATGTTTCATTGAAATGTACAGCTGTGTGTCATCCGCATTGCAGTGAAATTTAACATTATGTTTTCGAATGACATCCCCAAGAAGTAAAATATATAGTGAAAACAATAGTGTTCCTAAAACGGAACCTTGAGGAACACTGAAATTTACAGTTGATTTGTCAGAGGACAAACCATTCACAGAGACAAACTGATATCTTTCCGACAGATAAGATCTAAACCAGGCCAGAACTTGTCCGTGTAGACCAATTTGGGTTTCCAATCTCTCCAAAAGAATGTGGTGATCGATGGTATCAAAAGCAGCCCTAAGATCTAGGAGCACGAGGACAGATGCAGAGCCTCGGTCTGATGCCATTAAAAGGTCATTTACCACCTTCACAAGTGCAGTCTCAGTGCTATGATGGGGTCTAAAACCAGACTGAAGCGTTTCGTATACATTGTTTGTCTTTAGGAAGCCAGTGAGATGCTGTACAACAGCTTTTTCAAAAATGTTTGAGAGGAATGGAAGATTCGATATAGGCCGATAGTTTTTTTTATATTTTCTGGGTCAATATTTGGCTTTTTCAAGAGAGGGTTTATTACTGCCACTTTTAGTGAGTTTGGTACACATCCGGTGGATAGAGAGCCGTTTATTATGTTCAACATAGGAGGGCCAAGCACAAGAAGCAGCTCTTTCAGTAGTTTAGTTGGAATAGGGTCCAGTATGCAGCTTGAAGGTTTAGAGGCCATGATTATTTTCATCATTGTGTCAAGAGATATGGTACTAAAACACTTTAGTGTCTCCCTTGATCCTAGGTCCTGGCAGAGTTGTGCAAACTCAGGACAACTGAGCTTTGGAGGAATACGCAGATTTAAAGAGGAGTCCGTAATTTGCTTTTAATGATCATGATCTTTTCCTCAAAGAAGTTCATGAATTTATTACTGCTGAAGTGAAAGCCATCCTCTCTTGGGGAATGCTGCTTTTTAGTTAGCTTTGCGACAGTATCAAAAATAAATTTCGGATTGTTCTTATTTTCCTCAATTAAGTTGGAAAAATTTGATGATCGAGCAGTAGTGAGGGCTCTTCGATACTGCACGGAACTGTCTTTCCAAGCTAGTCGGAAGACTTCCAGTTTGGTGTGGCGCCATTTCCGTTCCAATTTTCTGGAAGCTTGCTTCAGAGCTCGTGTATTTTCTGTATACCAGGGAGCTAGTTTCATATGACAAATGTTTTTAGTTTTTAGGGGTGCAACTGCATCTAGGGTATTGCGCAAGGTTAAATTGAGTTCCTCAGGTGGTTAACTGATTTTTGTCCTCTGACGTCCTTGGGTAGGCAGAGGGAGTCTGGAAGGGCATCAAGGAATCTTTGGGTTGTCTGAGAATTTATAGCATGACTTTTGATGCTCCTTGGTTGGGGTCTGAGCAGATTATTTGTTGCGATTGCAAACGTAATAAAATGGTGGTCCGATAGTCCAGGATTATGGGGAAAAACATTAAGATCCACAACATTTATTCCACGGGACAAAACTAGGTCCAGAGTATGACAGTGGCAGTGAGTAGGTCCAGAGACATGTTGCACAAAACCCACTGAGTCGATGATGGCTCCGAAAGCCTTTTGGAGTGGGTCTGTGGACTTTTCCATGTGAATATTAAAAAGTCACCAAAAATGTGAATATTATCTGCTATGACTACAATGTCCGATAGGAATTCAGGGAACTCAGTGAGGAACGCTGTATATGGCCCAGGAGGCCTGTAAACAGTAGCTATAAAAAGTGATTGAGTTGGCTGCATAGATTTCATGACTAGAAGCTCAAAAGATGAAAACGTCGTTGTTTTTTTTTGTACATTGAAATTTGCTATCGTAAATGTTAGCAACACCTCCGCCTTTGCGGGATGCACGGGGGATATGGTCACTAGTGTAACCTCATTTAGCCTCATTTAACACAGTAAATTCATCAGGCTTAAGCCATGTTTCAGTCAGGCCAATCACATCAAGATTATGATCAGTGATTAGTTCATTCACTATGACTGCCTTTGAAGTGAGGGATCTAACATTAAGTAGCCCTATTTTGAGATGTGAGGTATCACGATCTCTTTCAATAATGGCAGGAATGGAGGAGGTCTTTATGCTAGTGAGATTGCTAAGGCGAACACTGCCATGTTTAGTTTTGCCCAACCTAGGTCGAGGCAGACACGGTCTCAATGGGGATAGCTGAGCTGACTACACTGACTGTGCTAGTGGCAGACTCCACTAAGCTGGCAGGCTTGCTAACCCTGCTGCCTGGCCTGCACCCTATTTCATTGTGGAGCTAGGGGAGTTAGAGCCCTGTCTATGTTCGTAGATAAGATGAGAGCACCCCTCCAGCGACGATGGAGTCCGTCACTCCTCAACAGGCCAGGCTTAGTCCTGTTTGTGGGTGAGTCCCAGAAAGAGGGCCAATTATCTACAAATTCTATCTTTTGGGAGGGGCAGAAAACAGTTTTCAACCAGCGATTGTTGTGAGACTGCTGTAGAGCTCATCACTCCCCCTAACTGGGAGGGGGCCAGAGACAATTTCTCGATGCCGACACATCTTTCTAGCTGATTTACATGCTGAAGCTATGTTGCAGATCTATAACTCACATTTCTATGTGAATTTGGTCATGTCGCCCAAAAAGTTACATATTAAAGCTTTAAAGGATGGTGCGCAAAGGAATTTTGCCATTTTCAGTCCACCATGATTACTGTTCTACTTTTACTGTGACCACCACAGGGGCACATATCCCAGGCTGTCCTATTTAAAAAGCCCCAAAGCCACTGTGAGTCTAGCTGGAAAAGCAAATAAAAGCTCACTGACTAGGCCTATGAATGCAGTCTTGAACTTGAGTGAATGTAGTAAGCTTTAAATGAAGTGGAATCGAGGCTCTATTCGTTATAGAAGTGATAATTTACCATAATCATCATAAATTACACTGAGTATACCAAACATTAGGAACACCTTCCTAATATTGAGTTGCACCCCTCTTTGCCCTCAGAACATACTCAATTTATCGGGGCATGGACTCTACAAGGTGTCGAAAGCATTCCACAGGAATGATGGCCCATGTTGACTCCAATGCTTCCCAAAGTTATGTCAAGTTGGCTGGATGGTCTTTGGGTGGTGGACTATTGTTAATACACACGTGAAACTGTTCAGCGTGAAAAACCCAGTAGCATTGCAGTTCTTGATACAAACAGGTGCGCCTGACACCTACTACCATACCTCATTCAAAGGCACTTAAATATTTTGTCTTGCCTATTCAGCCTCCGAATGGCACACATACACAATCCATGTTTAAAGGCTTAAAAATCCTTCTTTAACCTGTTTCCTCTGTCACGACTTCCGCCGAAGTTGGTGCCTCTCCTTGTTCAGGCGGCGTTCGGCAATCATCGTCACCGGCTTTCTAGCTGCCACCGATCCATGTTTCTTTGTCCATTTGTTAGGTCTTAATTTTTCACACCTGGTTCCCATTTTGTTATGATTACTTCCCTATTTAAACTCTCTGAAATTCAGTGTGTTTTGTGCGTTATTGTTTTGCTGTTGGTCGTGTTCCTTGTATGTATAGTTATTTGTTTTATCCCTGCGTGGATTTTGTATTTGAACTTTGCTTAGAGTAAAATAACGTGTGTTCTACTCAGTTCGGTGTCCTGCGACTGACTCATTTTCTCATCTCATATACACGGACTATTGACATCCTCCCCTTCATCTACACTGATTTGAAGTGGATTTAACAAGTGAAATATTTAAGGGATCATAGCTTTCACCTGGATTCACCTGGTCAATCTATGTCATGGAAAGAGCAGGTGTCCTTATTAAGGTTTGGTATACTCATTATAAATGACCTATTCATAAATCACAACACTTATTCTAACATCTTGCTGCATTATGCCTTATTTCCAACATCTAAAAGACTATTGTAGCTCTGCTGGAGTCACTTTTGTTTGACACCTTCTGGAAACAGAAGATACTCTACAGGAATGACGGAGTCCATCCAAATCATCTTGGCTCCAGGACTCTGTCCACGCATTTCAAGGATGCGTTGAAACAATGACTGGTAAATGATCCAGGACCAGCTCAGTTAATCCCTACCATTGTGACAATGAGTCGTCATAATGCTGCATCAAATGTACATGATCTTAGCGGCATTGGCAAACACAATGTATGTAATTTAATTTATGTACCCCTAATTGCACCGAATTCATATGTTTATCATCCAGCTATTGTAGGCAGTAATCATGAGCCTATAAACCAGAGTTACACTGTTAGCACTGAGGCGGTGTGCAATAGTAGGAAGACCCCTTTATGCAGCTCACCCTCATCAGCTCCAATGTAAATAACATGAGTAAGTTTACCTCTGATAAGCTTCCCAGTAATGCATTAAAAACAATCAAGCAACCCAGAAAAGTGCTAAAAACAGCCCATATTAACATATGTAGCCTAAGAAACAAGGTCCCAAAGTCAATAACTTGCTTGTACATTCATATTCTGACTATCTCTGAAACTCACTTAGATAATACCTTTGGTGATACAGTGGTGGTGATACGGTGGTAGCAATACATGGTTATAACATGTACCGAAAATACAGAAATGCCAACAGAGGCGGTGTTGCGGTCTATATTCAGAACCACATTCATGTAAAGCTCAGAGACGATCTAATGTTAAATACTGTTGAAGTAATATGGCTACAGGTTTATCTGCCTCACCTAAAGCCCGTTCTTGTGGGGAACTACTATAGACCACCAAGTGCTAACAGTCAGTATCTGGATAATATTTTTTTATATTAGGACGTAGTGATCACAATATAGTAGCTATATCTAGGAAAACCAAAGTTCCAAAGGCTGGGCCTAATATAGTGTATAAGAGGTCATACAATAAGTTTTGTAGTGATTCATATGTTGATGATGTAAAGAATATTTGCGTGTCTGTGGTGTGTAATGAGGAGCAACCAGACGCTGCACTTGACGTATTTATGAAACTACTTATTCCAGTTACTAATGAGCACGCACCCATTAAGAAAATGACTGTAAAAACTGTTAATCCCCTTGGATTGAGGGGGAATTGAAAAATTGTATAGTTGAGAGGGATGAGGCAAAAGGTATGGCAATTAAGTCTGGCAGCCCAACTGATTGGAAAACGTACTGCAAATTAAGAAATAATGTGACTAAACTAAATTAAAAGAAAAAGAAACTACACAATGAAACAAAGATACATTATATAAAGAATGATAGTAAAAAGCTTTGGGAGACCTTGAATTACTTTTTGGGGGAAAAAAGCCAACTTGGCTCCTTCATTCATTGAATCAGATGGCTCATTCATCACAAAGCCCACTGATAT
Source organism: Salmo trutta (assembly GCF_901001165.1). NCBI lineage: Eukaryota > Metazoa > Chordata > Actinopteri > Salmoniformes > Salmonidae > Salmo > Salmo trutta. The sequence continues at coordinate 18,419,383 of NC_042986.1, read as the reverse complement.
CGCAAACTACTTTAATGACTTTTCATTGGCAAGATAAGCAAACTTAGGGATGATATGCCAGCAACAAACGCTGATACTACACATCCAAGTATATCAGACCAAATTATGAAAGACAAGAATTGTACTTTTAATTCCGTAAAGTCAGTGTGGAAGAGGTGAAAAAATTATTGTTGTCTATCAACAATGTCAAGCCACTGGGGTCTGACAATGGAAAATTACTGAGGATAATAGCAGATGATATTGCCACTCCTATTTGCCACATCTTCAATTTAAGCCTACTAGAGAGCGTGTGCCCTCAGGCCTGGAGGGAAGCTAAAGTCATTCCGCTACCCAAGAATAGTAAAGCCCCCTTTACTTGCTCAAATAGCCGACCAATCAGCCTGTTACCAACCCTTAGTAAACTTCTGGGAAAAAAGGTGTTTGACCAGATACAATGCTATTTCACAGTAAACAAATTCACAACAGAATTTCAGCATGCTTATGGGGAGGACACTCAACAAGCACAGCACTTACACAAATGACTGATGATTGGCTGAGAGAAATTGACGATAAAATGATTGTAGGGGCTGTCTTGCTAGACTTCAGTGCAGATTTTGAAATTATCGATCATAGTCTGCTGCTGGAAAAACATATGTGTTATGGTTTTACACACCCTGTTATAATGTGGATAAAGAGTTACTTGTCTAACAGAACACAGAGGGTGTTCTTCAATGGAAGCCTCTCAAATATAATCCAGTTAGAATCAGGAATTCCCCAGGGTAGCTGTTTAAGCCCTTGCATTTTTCAATTTTTACTAATGACATGCCACTGACTTTGAGTAAAGCCAGAGTTTCTATGTATGCGGATGACTCAACGCTATACACGTCAGCTACTAAAGCGACTGAAATGACTGCAATACTCAACAAAGATCTGCAGTTAGTTTCAGAGTGGGTGGCAAGGAATAAGTTAGCCCTAAATATTTCTAAAACTAAAAGCATTGTATTTGGAACAAAACAAACCCTAAACCGCAATTACATTTTGTGATAAATAATGCGGAAATTGAGGAAGTTGAGATGACTAAACTGCTTGGAGTTAACCTAGATTGTAAACTGTCATGGTCAAAACATATTGATGCAGTAATAGCTAAGATGGGGAGAAGTCTGTCTTTAATAAAACAATGTTCTGCCTTCTTAACAACACTATCAACAAGGCAGGTCCTACAGGCCCTAGTTTTGTCGCACCTTGACGACTGTTCAGTCGTGTGGTCAGGTGCCTTAGGAAAATTGCAATTGGCTCAGATCAGGGCAGCACGGCTAGCCCTTGGATGTACACAAAAAGCTAATATTAAATATATGCATGTCAATCTCTCCTGGCTGAAAGTGGAGGAGAGATTGACTTCATTACAACTTTTATGTATGAGAGGTATTGACATGTTGAATGCACCAAGCTGTCTGTCTAAACTACTGGCACATAGCTCGGAAACACCCATGCGTACCCTACAAGACATGCCACAATAGGTCTTTTCACAGTCCCCATGTCCAGAAAAGACTACTGGAGGCGCACAGTACTACATAGAGCCATGACTACATGGAACTCTATTCCACATCAAGTAACTGACGCAAGCAGTAAAATTAGATTTTAAAAACAGATAAAAAAACAGCTTGAAACAGCGGGGACTGTGAAGCAACACAAACATTGGCACGGACACATGCACGCACACACACACACACGCACCCACACGGATTTAGTACTGTAGGTATATGTTAGTAGTGGAGTAGGGGCCTGAGGGCACACAGTGTGCTGTGAAATCTGTGAATGTAATGTTTTAAAATTGTATAAACTGCCTTAATTTTGCTGGACCCCAGGAAAAGTGGGGATCCATAATAAATACAAATACAAAAGTACATTTTCAATTCTTAGCACGACAGGCAAATGTTCCAATTCACACACTTATCAAGAGACCATCCCTGGTCATCCCCTACCTCTGATCTGGCAGACTCACTAAACACAAATGCTTTGTTTGTAAATGATGTCTGAGGAAGGTCTTGTTTGCTTATACTTTTAATTTTATACTTACAGTTTTTTCCAACTGCTTACACACAAAATCTTTTCATGTCACACGATTTTTGAAACCTCTCACTCAAAGTGCAAAACTACACACCAAATATCCAAAACCATAAGCTATTTCTCAGCCTTTGACTCAGTTGTCAATTGCATAAAACACTTTTTTCAAAACACTACACACAATTCTCTACCTAAAACACTCAAATCTAACAGGAAGTGACTTGCTTTCCTTTTCCAAACACAACCAATCAAAATGCTACACTTATTCACCAGGTTACACACACACTCCACACATGTGCAAACACTAATTGCTTAACTGATCACTAACCAATCACTGCTTTACCGTAGTATAGGCCTATAAATAGTTCAAAGGTCAGATTACCTGTTTTGAACAATGGATGCCAACAATGGACAGAGAGCAAGAGGAGTAAGAGGGAGAGGCAGGGGACAACAACGAGGACAAATTCAAAGACGACGAGTTGGAGTAAGAGGAAGAGGAAGAAGAGGACGAGGGCAAAGAAGAGAAGGAAGGAGAGCCATCTCTGATGAGATTAGGGCAACACTTGTTGATCATGTGATCAACCACGGTTTGACCATGAGAGAGGCTGGATTGAGTCGATTTACAGTGGCGTCCATAATTCGAACCATCAGAAATGAGAACAGGTATGCAACTATCTAATGACTATTTTAGCATTACATTAATGTACTGTAAAATATGTATGACTGCATAGTATTGCATAAACATTTGTAACTCTAAGCCATCCATTTACTGCACTGCATTGAATGAATGAGGATGGTTATCATGCTGTACTACTTTTTTTGTACATTGTTTACAGTTCCTTTGCTGAACACATACTGTGTTTGAATTCTGTACAGAGTGGAAAGGCAAAGACATCATGGAGGACGCTTGTTTACAGATGTACAAGAGACTGCTACTATAAATATGGTTTTGGCCAACAATGCAATTAGGATTCGAGAGATAAGAGAGCATATCTTGAATAATGACACCATATTTAACAACATCAATGCTGTAAGCCTGTCGACCATACAACGCATCCTCCAACGGCACCGAGTGACGATGAAACAACTTTACAAGGTGCCATTTGAGAGAAACAGTCAAGAATATGCGACATGACTTTGTAGAGGTATGTATGCAACACTACTTCCAGTACTTCAGACATACCATATTTACTCATCTGTATATCCTTTTGTCTATTACAGAGAGTATTGGAGCTGGATGCCCATGTAATTCGCCATGAATTTATTTATGTGGATGAGGTTGGCTTCAACCTCCCCAAAACCAGGAACCACGGAAGAAATGTAATAGGACAGAGGGCAATTACCAATGTCCCTGGACAGCGTGGGGGTAATATAACTGTGTGCTGCCGTCACTCAAAACAGGGTCCTCCATCACAATGCCCGTACAACACCGGCCATATGCTCACTTTTCTGGATGCAATTTACACAATGCTTGTCCCTGATCCAGATCAGGAGCCTGCTAGATTTGTGGTTTTATGGGACAATGTTAGTTTTCACCGGGCTGTTCTGGTCCAAAACTGGTTTGCCACCCACCCACAATTTGTAGTTTTGTACTGATCCCCATTTTCACCTTTTCTAAATCCCATAGAGGAATTCTTCTCAGCCTGGCACTGGAAAGTGTATGATCACCAACCCTATGCCTACATGCCACTTCTCCAGGCAATGGAGGACACATGTGGGGACATTACATTTACATTTTAGTCATTTAGCAGACACTCTTATCCAGAGCAGCTTACAGTAGTGAATGCATACATTTCATACTTTTTTTTTTTTTTTTCCATACTGGTCCCCAGTGGGAATCGAACCCACAACCCTGGCATTGCAAACACCATGCTCTACCAACTGAGCCACACAGGACATAGAGGATGCCTCTGTCCAAGGTTGGATACGCCATGCTAGGAGATACTTCCCTCGATGTTTGGCAAGAGAAAACGTATCTTGTCATGTGGACGAAGTATTGTAGCCAGACCCAGCCCGGAGAAGAGATGAAGCTTAGCACTGGTGACTGCCCCCCCCCCCCCCACCAATTCCTGGACTGCCCCCCCCGGGACCCCACACACACAATTGTGTTCTTTACTGTATTCTAAAGAATATACTTTTGGTTTACATATGTTTATGGTGTTGTTGTATGCTACTGTATACAACAGTAATGTTTGGCCTAATACATTTTCTGTTTCTACATTGCATTGGTGTTTACAGTGTACTTGTTACCCCTCTCAGCAGATTACTTTCACTGTAGAACATTGTACTGAAATGTAGATATAAGCCTATGAAAAACCAAAGAGCTTTAGATTTAGAACAGTGTTTACATGGTATATCCAAAAATGTACTATTATGAAAGCAGTGTTTGCCATTTGATGCAAATGCTTCATTCTGACATATGTTTATGGCATTTTAAATGCAGTGTTACATTTTGAAGGAGATGTGAGGCATTTTGTGTGTGCAGTTTAGGCAATTGTGTGTAGAGTTTTGAATAAAGGAGACAGTTTTGAAAACATGTGTAAGCAGTTGGGGGAAAATGAAGTATATTTTAAATCAAATACTTTTACTCAAGTATTTTACTGGGTGACTCACTTATTTTAGTCATTTTCCATTAAGGTATCTTTACTTTTACTCAAGTATGACAATTAGGTACTTTTTCCACCACTGTCTTTGACATGTTTTCATTTGTATCATCTTTCTTTCCTTGCTCTATTTTGTTCTCTTCCCTTAGATTTTTTCCCAGGATGATCACATGTTCCAGCCTGGTCTCATACACTAGATGTAACATAGTAAATGTAAATCCAGTACACTGAAATTAGTATAACACAGTATGTACCTTTAAGGTTACATAAGACAGAAGGTTACTTAAGGCAAAAAAGAGGTCAGGGTGGAAGGATGGGCGTATGTGAATGTCTAGCAACCCAAAGGTTGAGTGTTCCGATCTCATGGTCAATTACTTAACCCTAACCCCGGGCCTAGACTAACTAACCTTAGGCACCTAGCTTACATTAGTGTTAGCATTAGCCACAACGAATTGGAATTCATAAAATATCATACATAATGAAAATTCATAACATATTTTTTACGAATTGACATTTGCAACATATCATACGAATTGTAATTCATAACATATGTGAAATGGATGATGGACATCCACAAATTAATACATACCATACGAAATATAACATATTATACTAACAGGGGTGTCCTGAATTTACATACAGAACAATACGAAACGCTATGAGATCAGGTTGCAGCAGCATGCAGTCAAAAGAAAAAAGAAAATGAAAAAGTAATGAAATTAATCTGTTTTCAACAAATAACTGTTTTAGACTTTTTTAAGATAACAAAATGTGTAGTCACTATTGAGTGAATGAACAAAATCATTGCAACTAAAGCTTCCTGTCATCACCATACTGTCCATTAAAATAGTGTGAAGTTGCTGTGTTTATAACAAGTTTTGTAGCGTAACAGTTAGTGTCACTGCCTTTGGAACTGAAGGTCCTGGGTTTGCCTGTCTGAGGACACATTTTGACCACTCACTTTAGTGTATAGTTTTGACACAGTGCTTATTTGCATTGCATAGGTGGCTCTTAAAATAGCCTTTGGGTTTGTGGAATGGCAGGCAAGCGACAATGGTGGTGTGCACAACTGCTTGAGTCTTGCTAGAACAGAGTAGAGACCAGCTCTCAGACTCTCAAGGAAGAAAGAGGTCATTACCCTCATCCGTGAGATGCACGCCATCCGAACAGTACTGCCCAGGGACACAGTGCTTTATGGCAGAGTGGCAGATTGTGGGCATGCACATGTCACTGAGAAATGCAAGCTGACCCATGTGGAACTGACAAACGACTTACACCAATTCAAATGCAAGCAGTACACATGGTACCTTGCACACTATCAATACTTAAAATGTATGTTCTGTTCCAAATCTGAGTACTCCCATCTGTTTTCATATTTATACTGGTATTTATAAATGAGGACGTGCTCTTTTACTGGAGTAGGACAGCTGTGTACAAAATTACTTAGGACATTTGTAGCTGAAGTTTAATATTGAAGGATTTAGAGCACCTACCCAATTTCAGATGTGTAAAAAAGTTCTGTACTTGTCTAATGACTATATTACAGGTGTTTCTCAACAGTTTGTTATTTGTTGCAGTGCTTGTATCAGGAGTTACCAAAATTGCCATTGACGATCCACAGTGTTATGCAGTCTTTTCTGTTCATTCCCAGTGCTACCACACCAGATTCTAGCTGTTCATCGAGACCATGAATAGTGGAATCAGGTGTGGTAGTACTGGGCTTGAACAGAAAAGCCTTCATAAACCTGTAGCTTATCAAGAGCAATTGTGGCCATCCATGCACTGCATTTACAAAGTTGATTAGATCTGAATGTACATTTGGTTGTAAATTGTAAATTTAGTGATAACTCATTTTTGCTTACAGGTAATGTAGTACCAGGCCTTTCTTCAGTAAACTACTGTCAGGTACATTTTCACTTAAATTGTTAATGGGTACATGTTAATTATTTTTATATTTTCCAGGAACTTGCTTGATAGTCTTGAGAGATCAGGAAAAATATCGGCAGATTACTCCATATTGGCTTAAATGGGTTTCTGTTGTTTTTTTCCCCACTTTCCTCTGGAAAAGCTGTTAATATTAAATAAATACTAACAACTACATTATCTCTTTTGCCGTTTGTCATTATTGTTTACTTTTAACTTTTATTGCTGTGTTGTGGTGTATTATATTGTTGTATAATAATGTTGCATAATCACCTTCTGGAGTAAAAATCATGGACATTTAAAACAAAAAAGAGAATAGGCAACAGTCTGAAGGTGAAAAAGAAAGGAAGTTCACATGAGCACCACAATGCCTATTCCACCCATGCTTTACCAAGGTTTTCCAGCACACAGCTTTGACCAACTACAGTAGCTATCTTGGTATTGTACTTCTAACTATGCGTAGGCATGTGGCTTAGGATTCAAAACTACTCAAACAGCCTAAATCCATACTCTTCACAGGGATAATGGACTTCACAGTGCATTGCTATTAACATTTTGTACAGTGCATTCGGCAAGTGTTCAGACCTCTGGACTTATCCCACATTTTGTTGTTATAGCCTTCTTCTATAATGGATTAAATAAAAAAAATCCTCATCAATCTACACATAATACCCTATATGGCAAAGTGAAAACAGATTTTTGAAATTTTAGCAAATGTATTCAAAATAAAAAACAGAAATACCTTATTTACATAAGTATTCAGACCCTTTGCTATGAGACTTGAAATTGAGCTCAAATGCATCCTGTTTCCATTGAGATGTTTCTACAACTTGGAGTCCACCTGTGGTAAATTCACATGATTTAGAAAGGCAGTTGACAATGCATGCAGAGCAAAAAACAAGCCATTAGGTCGAAGGAATTGTACGTAGAGCTCCGAGACAGGATTGTGTCGAGGCAAAGATCTGGGGAAGACTACCAAAACATTTCTGCAGCATTGAAGGTCCCCAAGAATACAGTGGCCCCCATCATTCTTAAATGGAAGAAGTTTGGAACCACCAAGACTTCCTAAAGCTGACCGCCCGGCCAAACCTGAGCAATCGGGGAGAAGGGCCTTGGTCAAAAGGTGACCAAGAACCCGATGGTCACTCTGACAGAGCTCCGGAGTCCCTCTGTTGAGATGGGAGAACCTTCCAGAAGGACAACAATCGCTGCAGCACTCCACCAATCAGGCATTTATGGTAGAGTGGCCAGATGGAAGCCACTCCTCAGTAAAAGGCACATGACAACCTGCTAGGAATTTGCCAAAAGGCATCTAAAGGACTCTCAGACCATGAGAAACAAGATTCTCTGGTCTGATGAAACCAAGATAGAATGTCACGTCTGGAGAATACTGTACCTGGCACCATCCCTATGGTGAAGCATGGTGGTGGCAGCATCTTGCTGTGGGGATGTTTTTCAGCAGCAGGGACTGGGAGACTAGTCAGGACCGAGGGAAAGCTGAACGGAGCAAAGTACAGAGAGGTCCTTCATAAAAACCCGCTCCAGAGCACTCAGGATCTCAGACAGGGGTGAAGGTTCACCTTCCAATAGGACAATGACCCTAAGCACACAGCCAAGACAAACGCAGGAGTGGCTTCGGGACAAGTCTCTGAATGTGCTTGAGTGGCCCAGCTAGAGTCCGGACTTGAACCCGATCGAACATCTCTGGAGAGACCTGAAAATAGCTGAGCAGCGACGCTCCCCATCCAACCTGACAGAGTTTGAGAGGATCTGCAGAGAAGAACGGGGGAAACTCCCCAAATACATGTGTGCCAAGCTTGTAGCGTCATAGACTCAAGGCTGTAATCGCTGCCAAAGGTGCTTCAACAAAGTACTGAATAAAGGATCTGAATACTTATGTAAATGTGATAGTTTTTATATATACATTTTCAAACTTTTCTAAAAAAAATGTTTTCTCTTTGTCATTATCAGATATTGGTATTATGTGCATCTTGATGAGGGAAAATAGTCTCAACCAGTCTCAACATCAACAGTGAAGAGGCGACTCTGGAATGCCGGCCTTCTAGGCAGAGTTCCTCTGTCCAGTGTCTGTGTTCTTTTGACCATCTTAATCTTTTCTTTTTATTGGCCAGTCTGAGATATGGCTTTTTCTTTGCAACTCTGCCAAGAAGGCCAGCATCCCGGAGTCGCCTCTTCACTGTTGACGTCGAGACTGGTGTTTTGTGGGTACTATTTAATGAAGCTGCCAGTTGAGGACTTGTGAGGCGTCTGTTTCTCAAACTAGACACTCTAATGTACTTGTCCTCTTGTGTCAGTTGTGCACTGGGGCCTCCCACTCCCCTTTCTATTCTGGTTTGAGCCAATTTGCGCTCTTCTGTGAAGAGACTAGTACACGCCGTTGTTCAAGATCTTCAGTTTCTTGGAAATTTCTCGCATGGAATAGTCTTCATTTCTCAGAACAAGAATAGACTAATGAGTTTCAGAAGAAAGTTATTTGTTTCTGGCTTTTTTGAGTCTATAATCGAACCCACAAATGCTGATGCTCCAGATACTCAACTAGTTTAAAGAAGGCCAGTTTTATTGCTTCTTTAATCAGGACAACAGTTTTCAGCTGTGCTAACATAATTGCAAAAGTGTTTTCTAATGATCAATTAGCCTTTTAAAATTATAAACTTGGATTAGTTAACACAACGTGCCATTGGAACACAAGAGTGATGGTTGCTGATAATGGGCCTCTGTACGCCGATGTAGATATTCCATAAAACATCTGCCATTTACAGCTACAATAGTAATTTACAACATTAACAATTTTGACACTGTATTTCTGATCAATTTAATGTTATTTTAATTGATAAAAAATGTGCTTTTCTTTAAAAAAACAAGGACATTTCTAAGTGACCCCAAACTTCTGAACAGTAGTGTATATTATTCATTCTTTTGTACTTTTTACCCCTTTTCTTCCCAATTTTGTGATATCCAACTGCTTCTTGACACACTGCTTGCTTAACCCGAAAGCCAGACACACCAATGTGTCAGAGGAAACACTATACAGCTGGCGACTGAAGTCAGCATTGAGGCACCCGGCCGCCACAAGGAGTCGCTAGCGCACAATGGGACAAGGACATCCCAGCCAGCTAAACCCTCCCCTGTCCCGGTCTGGGCCAATTGTGTGCTGCTGTCACGACTTCTGCCGAAGTTGGTGCCTCTCCTTGTTCGGGCGGCGTTCGGCGGTCATCGTCACCGGATTTCTAGCTGCCACCGATCCATGTTTCTTTGTCCATTTGTTAGGTCTTAATTTTTCACACCTGGTTCCCATTTCGTTATGATTACTTCCCTATTTAAACCCTCTGATATTCATGATGTTTTGTGCGTTATTGTTTTACTGTTGGTTGTGTTCGTTGTATGTATTTCGTTAGTGTTTTATCCCTGCGTGGATTTTGTAATATGACATTTTTCCTAGAGTAAAGACATATGTTTTACTCAGTTTGGTGTCCTGCGATTGACTATTACTCATCTCCTTAAAACGGACACTGACAGCTGCCTCACGGGTCACCCGGTCACGGCCGGCTGCAACACAGCCTGGGATCGAACCCGGATCTGTAGTGATGCCTCTAGCACTGCGATGCAGTGCCTTTGACTGCTGCTCCACTCGGGAAGCTAAGCTAAACATTATTTTGATAGAGGTAATGAACTGTCCGTTGATCAGTACAGCAAATGATAAAACAGGACCATGTTTGAAAGCATTAAACAGCTAAGCTAACAGTTACATACAGGCTCTATCTGAGTTACTGTGTCCAACAAACCACCACCTGTTAATATGTTAGGTACCTACTGACAAAAATGTTATTATTATTATTTTATGACGTATTGCTAAAATAAAGGTTTAAGGAAATACAGGCATGCACCACATTACTAAAATACAAAACAGCTCAATCAAGCGTGATGCTCTAGTAAATGTAAAAGCAAAGCCTTCTTTCATTGAATAAAAAAAGCATGAAAAGTTAGTGTAACAGGATAATGTCTTACTGTGGTGTGTGAAGAATCCTATAGACCCCTTTCTGTGTTTGCAAACATTGCTTTACAAGGGCGATGTGTGCAAGTTGGTGGCAGGACAAGTGGGAGGTCTTGCAGAGTGCCAGCAAAAAAAGCCTCGATTTACATGTTGCTTATGAGTGCATTTCATACTACTTTTGGATTATAAATGGATTTTAAGGCCCGGATTTAATATAATGTTTGTGTCATCATTGCAAATCAACTGCATTATACTTAAACACTTCAACTTCAACCAGTAAATGGCTCTTAGGCTGTAGCAAAAGCTAGCCAATCAATGAATGCTAACAACTGCTGCAACCAAAATAGTTATTTTGCAAAGATCACAACCAAATATAATATCAGCAACTGTTCAAGTAAGAATCAAAACATCATTGTAAGTATATGAGAATCACAAAAAGTAATTTTGTTTCGAAGTAATAATGTAAATCTAAGCTATGTTGAATGGGCACAGATGGCGATGTCTTTCTTACTGCCACCAAGAGTCGCGCGCATCCGTGCGTGACATCAGTGTGTTGCGGATTGAAAAAGGGTCTATACTTTTGTATTTGTATTTATTATGGATCCCCATTAGCTGCTGCCAAAGCAGCAGCTACTCTTCCTGGGGTCCAGCAAAATTAAGGCATTTTATACAATTTTATAAACATTACAACACATTCACAGATTTTACAACACACTGTGTGCCCTCAGGCCCCTACTCCACCACTACCACATATCTACAGTACTAAATCCATGTGTATGTATAGTGCGTATGTTATCGTGTGTGTGTGTGTGTGTGTGTGTGTGTGTGCGTGTGTGTGTGTGTGTGTGTGTATGCGTGTGTGTATGTGTATGCATGTGTCTGTGCCAACGTTTGTGTTGCTTCACAGTACCCGAATGTTCCATAAGGTGTTTTTTAATCGGTTTTTTTTAATCTAATTTTACTGCTTGCGTCAGTTACTTGATGTATAGAGTTCCATGTAGTCATGGCTCTACGTAGTACTGTGTGCCTCCCATTGTCTGTACTGGACTTGGAGACTGTGAAAAGACCTCTTGTGGCATGTCTTGTGGGGTATGCATGGGTGTCCAAGCTGTGTGCCAGTAGTTTAGACAGACAGCTTGGTGCATTCAACATGTCAATACCTCTCATAAATAAAAGTAGTGATGAAGTCAATCTCTCCTCCACTTTCAGCCAGGAGAGATTGACATGCATATTATTAATATTAGCTCTTTGTGTACATCCAAGGGCCAGCTGTGCTGCCCTGTTCTGAGCCAATTGCAATTTTCCTAAGTCCTTTTAAGTGGCACCTGACCACACGACCGAACAGTAGTCAAGCTGCGACAAAACTAGGGCCTGTAGGACCTGCCTTGTTGATAATGTTGTTAAGAAGGCAGAACATTGTTTTATTAAAGGCAGACTTCTCCCCATCTTAGCTATTACTGCATCAATATGTTTTGACCATGACAGTTTACAATCTAGGGTTACTCCAAGCAGTTTAGTCATTTCAACTTCCTCAATTTCCACATTATTTATCACAAAATGTAATTGCGGTTTAGGGTTTAATGAGTGTTTTGTTCCAAATACAATGCTTTTAGTTTTAGAAATATTTAGGGCTAACTTATTCCTTGCCACCCACTCTGAAACTAACTGCAGAACTTTGTTGAGTATTGCAGTCATTTCAGTCGCTTTAGTAGCTGACGTGTATAGCGTTGAGTCATCCGCATACATAGAAACTCTGGCTTTACTCAAAGTCAGTGGCATGTCATTAGTAAAAATTGAAAAATGCAAGGGCTTAAACAGCTACCCTGGGGAATTCCTGATTCTAACTGGATTATATTTGAGAGGCTTCCATTGAAGAACACCCTCTGTGTTCTGTTAGACAAGTAACTCTTTATCCACATTATAACAGGGTGTGTAAAACCATAACACATATGTTTTTCCAGCAGCAGACTATGATCGATAATTTCAAAATCTGCACTGAAGTCTAACAAGACAGCCGCTACAATCATTTTATCACAATTTCTCTCAGCCAATCATCAGTCATTTGTATAAGTGTTGTGCTTGTTGAGTGTCCTCCCCTGTAAGCATGCTGAAATTCTGTTGTGAATTTGTTTACTGTGAAATAGCATTGTATCTGGTCAAACACAATTATTTCCAGAAGTTTACTAAGGGTTGGTAACAGGCTGATTGGTCGGCTATTTGAGCCAGTAAAGGGGCTTTACTATTCTTGGGTAAAGCCCATTTAGTAGGCTTAAATTGAGGATGTGGCAAATAGGAGTGGCAATATCATCTGCTATTATCCTCAGTAATTTTCCATTGTCAGACCCCAGTGGCTTGACATTGTTGATAGACAACAATAATTTTTTCACCTCTTCCACACTGACTTTACGGAATTCAAAAGTACAATTCTTGTCTTTCATAATTTGGTCTGATATACTTGGATGTGTAGTGTCAGCGTTTATTGCTGGCATGTCATCCCTAAGTTTGCTTATCTTGCCAATGAAAAAGTTATTAAAGTAGTTTGCAATATCAGTGGGCTTTGTGATGAATGAGCCATCTGATTCAATGACTGAAGGAGCCGAGTTGGCTTTTTCCCCAAAATGTAATTTAAGGTGCCCCAAAGCTTTTTACTATCATTCTTTATATAATGTATCTTTGTTTCATTGTGTAGTTTCTTTTTATTTAGTTTAGTCACATGATTTCTTAATTTACAGTACGTTTTCCAATCAGTTGGGCTGCCAGACCTAATTGCCATACCTTTTGCCTCCTCCCTCTCAACTATACAATTTTTCAATTCCTCATCAATCCAAGGGGATTTAACAGTTTTTACAGTCATTTTCTTAATGGGTGCGTGCTCATTAGTAACAGGAATTAGTAGTTTCATAAATGCATCAAGTGCAGCGTCTGGTTGCTCCTCATTACACACCACAGACTCACAAATATTCTTTACATCATCAACATATGAATCACTACAAAACGTATCATTGTATACACTATATTAGGCCCAGCCTTTGGAACTTTGGTTTTCCTAGATATGGCTATTGTATTGTGATCACTACATCCTATGGATTTGGAAACTGATTTAAATCAAATATCTGCATCATTAGTAAAGATGTGATCAATACATGTTGATGATTTGATTCCTGTGCTGTTTGTCACTACCCTGCTATGTTGACTGACAACCTGACCCAGGTTGCAGGCACTGGTTACAGTTTGAAGTTTTTTCCTGAGTGGGCAGCTTGATGATAGCCAGTCAATATTTAAATCACCCAGAAAATATACTTCTCTGTTGATATCACATACATTATCAAGCATTTCACACATATTATCCAGATACTGACTGTTGGCACTTGGTGGTCTATAGCAGCTTCCCACAAGAACGGGCTTTAGGTGAGGCAGATGAACCTGTAGCCATATTACTTCAAAAGTATTTAACATCTGTAAGCTTTACAGGAATGTGGTTCTGAATATAGACTGCAACGCATTTCTTTTTGTTATGTGTTGTTATAATGCATGTTATAACCATGTATTGCTACCACTGTATCACCAAAGGTATTATCTAAGTGAGTTTCAGAGATAGTCAGAATATTAATGTCATCTGTTACAAGCAAGTTATTGACTTCATGGACCTTGTTTCTTAGGCTACATATGTTACAGTTTTTCTCAATTGTTTACACACAAATACTGGTGCTTGAGACACAATGACCACAACATGTAACTCATGCACCAACCCCCTGAACCAATTCTGCTAAACTACAAGCACAATTCCTGCTTTACACTCAAATTGCAGTTCTAAAACACACTTTCTTCAAAACACTACACACAATTCTTTGAATTTGGCACCATTTTCATGCAGAAAATCTCGTTTTCACAATGAACACACTGCCATTCAAATATGCACACTGACTCATCACATGGGCAAACACCCATCACACAGTTTTAAAATTAGCAATCAGAGCTTTAGCATAAAGGGGCAACAGGTGAGCTCTTCTGTTTTGGAGCAATGGATGCCAACATTGGAAACAGAGGCAGAGCAAGAGGAGTGAGAGTAAGAGGAGGAGGACGGGGAGGACAAGGACGAGGACGAGGAAGGCCAAGGACCATAATCTCTGATGAGATCTGAGCCACTTTGGTTGATCATGTGGTCAACCATGGTCTAACAATGAGGGAGGCTGGGCAAAGAGTACAGCCACATTTGAGCAGGTACACTGTAGCATCCATCATCCGGACATTCCGAAATGAGAATAGGTAAGAAATCTACTCTCACTAGAAAATTGCAGTACTGCATGTCAATACAGTACTCAATGAGTACAGTAGTACAGTATTGCCTGTGGACTGTTCTGTAGGACTGTAAAAATAAAGTATGTTTCAAGTATTTGGGAAATGTATTCCTACTTTGTATTTACAGTATTTTACTATTTGTTTGGCAGAACTGAAAGATGACCAACACAAGGTGGTCGGGAATGTGTTCTGTCTCCTGAACAGGAAACTGAAATCATGAACATGGTCCTAGAAAATAACGCCATAACATTACGGCAAATACAAAGAAAAATAATAGAAAACAATGAGATATTTCAAAATATTGATAGGGTAAGCTTATCAACACTGGACCGTGTCTTGCGCAGAAATAATCTCAGGATGAAGCAGGTCTACAGGGTGCCATTTGAACGCAATTCAGAAAGAGTCAAAGAATTGCGATATAACTATGTGCAAGTGAGTCCTATACAATCCCACAATTGATGCATACTCTCAACACTGTATAAATTATACATATTTCAGTATTTTAATCATAATGATTGTGCTTCACAATAGTGACCACTCCATGTCTATTTCTGATATTGTCATGTGTGTTTCAGAGAGTCCTTGAGCTAGAGGTGGCTGCAGTGGAGCACCAGTTCATCTTCATTGATGAGGTTGGATTCAACCTCACAAAAAGACCAAAGAGGGGAAGGAATATCATCGGCCAGCGTTTCCATTGTTCAAGTCCCTGGCCAGCGCGGAGGGAACATCACAATGTGTGCAGCGATTACCCACCACGGCGTCATCCATCACCATGCTACCCTTGGCCCCTACAACACCGCCCATCTGATCACATTCCTGGACACCCTGCACAACACACTCATTCCACCAGATCAGGTAGATGGCCCAGAGCAGCTCAGGTATGTTTTCATTTGGGACAACATACGTTTCCACAGGGCTGCTCTGGTTCGTAACTGGTTCACTGCCCACCCACGCTTTTTAGTTGTTTATCTCCCTCCATATTCTCCATTCCTCAATCCTATTGTGGAATTTTTTTCTGCCTGGAGATGGAAAGTGTATGACCGAAATCCACAAACGCGTATACCTCTTCTCCAAGCTATGGAAGACGCATGTGGAGATATAGCAGCTGATGCTTTTCATGTCTGGAATCGCCATGCTAGGCGATATTTCCCCCGCTGCTTGGCCAGGGAAAACATTGCTTGTGATGTGGATGAGGTGCTGTGGCCAGACCGCAACAGAACAGAGGATGCAGCATAGTTTTTTTTAATTTTAATTGTAATTTTTTTTACTGTAACTGTATACATTAAATTCTTCTGTTTTGTATGTAGACCACTGTATGTGCAACTTTGTGTTGGTTGGGAATGGGATGTACACTGTGTACATTGTTTTTGTGGGAGAAATAAAATATATTTGTTACCGTGTATTTGTGTGTTCTGAGTATAAAAACAATATTCTCAAATATTTTACAACACACTTATGTATGTACTGTCTGTAGTAATGGCAACACTGAACCAAAAAAAGGCCTAAGTCATTATGATGAATGGAGAAGAAGAGTTTTCCATTCATCATAGTGTTTTACATTGAGCACATTAGTGTTCAACTGGTTCTTATAAATGTCTATTCATATGATGGGCTGTGTGTCATTTGAAAACAAAATACCATTTTGATAAGAAATAACATTGTTTTGAATGTAAAGTTTCATTTTGCTGGAGAACTGAGGGGTTTTGCCCATTGTGTGTGTGTTTTTTGATTTGTGTGTAGAGTTCTGAGAATATGAGGCATGCTTTCAGAAAATGTGTGTAAACAATCGAGAAAAACTGTAATATGGGCTATTTTTAGCACTTTTCTGGGTTGCTTGATTGTTTTTAATGCTTTACTGGGAAGCTTATCAGAGGTAGACTTACTCATGTTATTTACATTGAAGCTGATAGTGCAGGGTGAGCTGCATAATGTGGTCTTCCTACTATTGCACACCGCCTCAGTGTTAACAGTGTAACTCTGGTTTATAGGCTCATGATTACTGCCTACAATAGCTGGAGGATAAACATATGTATTCGGTGCAATTAGGGGGTACATAAATTAAATGGCTTACATTGTGTTTGCCAATGCCCCTAAGATCATGTACATTTGATGCAGCATTATGACGACTCATTGTCACAATGGTAGGGTTAATAACTGAGCTGGTCTTGGATCATTTACCAGTCATTGTTTCAATGCAGCCTTGAAATGCGTGGACAGAGTCCAGGAGCCAAGATGATTTGGATGGACTCTGTCATTCCTGTAGAGTATCTTCTTGTCAGGGCAGGTGTATGCAGTTGTCACGACTCCCACCAAAGGTGGAGCCCCCTCCTGCTCGGGTGGCGCTCGGCGGTCGTCGTCACCGGCCTACTAGCTGCCACTGATTCCTTTTTTTTTTCCCCCTTTCTGTTATTGTTTGCACCTGTCCGTAGTTGGGTTGATTAGCGGGGCTATATGAGCTAGCTGGCCCGCCTGCTCTTTGTGCGGGATTGTTTCCTCTGTGTGTTGCTTGGGTAAGCGCTGTCTGTATTTTGCTCTAGTGCATCGTGTTGCGCTCACTGTATTTTGTCCCCTGTGTTTGGGGCACTTTCATTTTGTGTGCGCTAAGTTCGCATGTTGGGTTGGCAGGGGTTTTGCTTTTCGAGCATTAAAAGCTATAACCCTTCTCGCTGCTTCCTGCGTCTGTTTCCTCCTCCACTACGCCCGAGCCTTACAGAATCCCGCACCACCAATGGAATCAGCAGGAGCAGCTGCTAACCCCCTTCCCTCGATGGAGGAACGCGTACTTCATCATACGTCCGTCCTCCACCGAACTGGATCCGCGATGGACCAGATGATGGAGAGGATGGATTGTTGGGAGAGGAGTGGTCTCCTCTCTCAACCTCCGGCTCCTCCGACGCAGCCACCTCCGCCTCCCACTGCGTCTGGCTCCGGCACGCTTTGTCTGGCACTCCCGAGGGAGTATGATGGAACGGCGGCTGGGTGCCAGGGATTTCTGCTCCAGCTCGAGCTGTACCTGGCCACTGTCAGACCTGCTCCCTCGGGAGAGGAGAGAGTGAGTGCCCTCGTTTCCTGCCTGACGGGCCGAGCTCTGGAGTGGGCCAATGCGGTCTGGAATGGTCCGGAACTGGCGAGGGACCACTATCCAGAGTTCACCCGCCGCTTTCACGCCGTGTTTGACCACCCTCCGGAGGGTAGAGCGGCGGGTGAGCGGCTGTTCCACCTCAGGCAGGAGACGAGGAGCGCACAGGACTTCGCGCTGGAGTTTAGGACCTTGGCTGCTGGGGCGGGGTGGAACGACAGGGCCCTGATAGACCATTACCGGTGTAGTCTCCGGGCGGATGTCCGCAGGGAGCTAGCCTGTCAGGACACCGCTCATTCTCTGGATGAGCAAATCGACATGTCGATCCGACTGGACAATCTGCTGGCTGCCCGCGGGCGTTCGGAAAGGGTCCTGTCCGTTCCACCTCCGTGCACCCCTGCCCCTACTCCTATGGAGTTGGGGGGGGCCGTGCCGAGGGGCACCGGAGGAGGTGGCTCCTCCTGCACCAGCTGTGGTCGGAGAGGACACACGGCCGACCGGTGCTGGAGGAGTCAGTCTGGGAGTCGAGAGGGTAGGCAGAACACTTCTCGGTCACCCCAGGTGAGTCAGCACCAAACTCACCCAGAACCCCCTGTTGGTCACGTGTTCTTATTAATTTTGTTTCCTAATTTTTTTCCCTCTTCCCAGCATAAGGCGCTAGTCGATTCAGGCGCAGCTGGGAACTTTATGGATCACGGACTCGCCATTAAGCTGGGCATTCCGCGAGTGCCGATAGATTCCCCCTTCCCCGTGCACTCCCTAGATAGCCGGCCATTAGGGTCAGGGCTGGTCAGGGAGTCTAGGGTTCCACTGGACATGGTAACGCAGGGGAATCATAAGGAACGGACTAGTTTCTTTCTTATTGATTCACCTGCGTTTCCGGTGGTGCTGGGGGTCCCCTGGCTGGCTGATCACAATCCCCAGATTTCGTGGAAACAGGGAGTTCTCCAGGGGTGGTCAGAGGAGTGTTCAGGGAGGTGTCTAGGAGTTTTCATAGGTGCCACGTCGGTGGAGAGTCCAGACCAGGTGTCCACCGTGCGCATTCCCCCTGAATACGCCGATTTGGCGATCACTTTTTGTAAAAAGAGGGCGACCAAATTACCACCTCATTGACAGGGGGATTGTGCGATAGATCTCCAGGTTAACACTGCGCTTCCCAAGAGTCACGTGTACCCCTTGTCACAGGAGGAGACGGTGGCTATGGAGACATATGTCACGGAATCACTGGGACAGGGGTACATTCGTCCCTCCATCTCACCCGCCTCCTCGAGTTTCTTTTTTGTGAAGAAAAAGGAGGGAGGTCTGCGTCCGTGCATTGATTACAGAGGTGCTATCACGGTGAGGTTTAGTGAAGAAAAAGGAGGGAGGTCTGCGTCCGTGCATTGATTACAGAGGTGCTATCATGGTGGGGTTTAGTTACCCGCTACCTCTCATTGCTACGGCGGTGGAATCATTTCACGGAGCAAAATTCTTCACAAAACTGGATCTCAGGAGCGCGTATAACCTGGTGCGTATTATGGATGGAGACGAGTGGAAAACCGCATTTAGTACCACATCGGGCCATTACGAGTACCTCGTCATGCCGTATGGGTTGAAGAATGCTCCAGCCGTCTTTCAATCCTTTGTAGACGAGATTCTCAGGGACCTGCACGGGCAGGGCGTGATTGTCTATATCGATGATATTCTGATATATTCCGCCACCCGCGCCGCGTATGTGTCCCTGGTACACAAGGTGCTTGGGAGACTGCTGGAGCATGACCTATACGTTAAGGCTGAGAAATGTGTGTTTTCCAAACGAGCCGTTTCCTTCCTGGGTTATCGCATTTCCACCACGGGGGTGGTGATGGAGTGTGACCGCGTTAAGGCCGTGCGTAATTGGCCGACTCCAACCACGGTGAAGGAGGTGCAGCGGTTCTTAGGGTTTGCCAATTACTACCGGAGGTTTATCCGGGGTTTTGGCCAGGTAGCGGCTCCCATTACCTCACTGCTGAAGGAGGGGCCGGTGCGTTTGCGGTGGTCGACTGAGGCGGACGGAGCCTTCAAGAGGTTGAAGGTGCTGTTCACCGAAGCACCCGTGTTGGCGCACCCGGACCCGTCTCTAGCATTCATAGCGGAGGTGGACGCATCCGAGGCTGGGGTGGGTGCCGTGCTATCACAGCGCTCGGGGACGCCACTGAAACTCCACCCCTGCGCTTTCTTTTCGAAGAAGCTCAGTTCGGTGGAGCGTAACTATGATGTGGGGGACAGGGAGTTGCTAGCGGTGGTAAAAGCCTTGAGGGTGTGGCGACACTGGCTTAAGGGGGCTAAGCACCCCTTTCTCATCTGGCCCGACCATCAGAATCTGGAGTATATCCGGGCAGCTAGGAGACTGAATCCGCGTCAGGCAAGGTGGGCCATGTTCTTCTCCCGGTTTAGGTTCACGATTTCCTATAGACCAGGCTCCCTGAACACAAGGGCCGACGCGCTGTCCCGTTTCCTCCTCCACTACGCCCGAGCCTTACAGTAGTAAAAAGTACATTATTTTCTATAGGAATGTAGTGGAGTAAAAGTTGTCAAAAATATCAATGGTAAAGTACAGATACCCCAAGAAACTACTTAAGTAAAACTACTTTAAAGTACTACTTGAGTACTTTACACCACTGTTTACAATGTACTCAGCTGTTTTGAGTTGATGAAAAATGTTACTTTATGTGATCGTCATGATTACTTGTCACTTGGGTGTAGAGGTCGATGTACTGTATGTTTGCACATGTTTATATTGATATATGTTTGAAAATGTTGATTTACTGTATGTTTGCATATGTTCTTACGTTGGCATCACGTTGAAAGTAATTTTGCACTAGCTGTTTTCTATAAAGAAAAACATACACTACCGTTGAAAAGTTTGGGGTCACTTCAAAATGTCCTTGTTTTTTAAAGAAAATATAATTTTTTGTCCATTAAAATAACATTAAATTGATGAGAAATACAGTGTCGACATTGTTAATGTTGTAAATGACTATTGTAGCTGGAAACAGCAGATTGTTTATGGAATATCTACATAGGTGTACAGAGGCCCATTATCAGCAACCATCAATCATGTGTTCCAATGGCACGTTGTGTTAGATAATCAAAGTTTATTATTTTAAAAGGCTAATTGATCATTAGAAAACCATTTTGCAATTATGTTAACACAGCTGAAAACTGTTGTCCTGATTAAATAATCAATAAAACTGGCCTTCTTTAGACAAGTTGAGTATCTGGAGCATCAACATTTGTGGGTTCAATTACAGGCTCAAAATGGCCAGAAACAAAGGCCTTTCTTCTGAAACTCGTCAGTCTGTTCTTGTTCTGAGAAATGAAGGCTATTCCATGCGAGAAATTGCCAAGAAACTGAAGATCTCAAACAACGCTGTGTACTACTCTCTTCCCAGAACAGAGCAAACTGGCTCTAACCAGAATAGAAAGAGGAGTGGGAGGCCCCAATGCACAACTGAGCAAGAGGACAAGTACATTAGAGTGTCTAGTTTAAGAAACAGACGCCTCATAAGTCCTCAACTGGCAGCTTCAATAAATAGTACCCACAAAACACCAGTCTCAACGTCAACAGTGAAGAGGCGATGTTGGCCTTCTAGGCAGAGTTGCAAAGAAAAAGACATATCTCAGACTGTCCAATAAAAATAAAATATTTAGATGGGCAAAAGAACACAGACACTGGACATAGGAACTCTGCCTAGGCCAGCATCGCGGAGTCGCCTCTTCACTGTTGACGTTGAGACTGGTGTTTTGCTGGTACTAGTTAATGAAGCTGCCAGTATTTTGTTTGGCCTATGCCACCGAGAGTAATGGGCGTGTGGAAAGAAATGGGCATATCTCATGGGGGTGTCCTGATTTTGTTATGGGATTGCCCTGCCCGCCCGGAACCCCAGTAACTCAATACGCATTTATGAATTTTAAAACAACAGGTGCAAACTGTACATGTTCAAATGTTTAGTAAATCAAACACCTCTAACTTTATCCCTTGTAATAAAGTGTGAGATTTGTGAAACAGAAACAGTGGGTTATCCTCACCCTGTCAGCTGCACTTTCAGAAACACTCCAACTACTGAGAAAAATGGTTTCTGGTTACCATGGCACCATAGCCTCTCAAAACTGTGATCATGGAACATCTGAATATGTCCTGAATGGATGGTTTGATATGACTCAGTTGAACAGAACATTTGTTTAAACAGTAGTTAGCCCGGCTTCAGGTGAAATAACACATAGATGGTATCACAGTTAGATGCAGGACATTATGTTTGTTATTGTAGATGGCCAGCTCTTTGAACTGCCTGATTTATGCACATGAGATTATATGATCTAGTGAACCATGTTCTCCTCAGGGTTGACTTATGATGAGGCATCACAGCATGTCACCCTGCTGGATCCTCAGAGATCACCTACACCTCCCAACACTGAGGTCAGCTTCAAATGTTTTGTTTTCTCCTGAGACTTCATTCCTACAGAGAAAGAGAGAGAATAGACAGAGGTGGGAAGGAAGAGTTGAGCTGCTGCAGGAGGACTTTGGGTTATCCATTTCAGTGTTTGGATCCAATTTAAAAAAGCAAACATTAACTGGCAACCCATGTCCATCTACCACCTTAGCCAGGGTTATACTTAGAAAATTGCACACTTCCCTGCCAAACCCCTCTGACACTGCCCTTTTCAAAGTATCAGGGAAAGATGTGACGGCGAGGCAAAACGAGAGGGCTCCCATCACACTTTGATCAAACACAAGACCGACATGATAGGTACTCTGCTGTCTTATTTAATTTACCCTGTTGTTTACAGTGCAGTAGAGAGAGATGGCCTCTTTGCCAAACCAGTGATGCAATGTCGGCTCATTCAATCTTTAAATTGTGGTTTGTAAAATGACCAAACAGGCCTTGTGAAACCAATGATGTATATAAACCCTGGGATTGTTATGCTATCTTTTGGCCATTGAGAGGCTTTGAAGCTGCCAGTCGGCCATATTGGCACTCCAGTCCTCCATAGGAATGAATGGAATTCTACAGTATTTCAATGAAATGTTTCAAGGACAAAATTACATGTATTTTTGTTGTTGTAGTGGGGACAGTAACATTAGTCATCTCTAAAAATGATACTTCAAGGAAAATGTTTTTATATATTTAGTTATTTTCATGTTTGGCTCACATAATATAATTTAAAAGTATGCAATAAAGTGTCTAATAGAATAAAATGTGGAAAAAATGAATATAGACATTAAGAAATGCATTTCGATAGGTTCCCCAAAAAATGTACAATGGTGGGGGAGCGCCAAGATAGAGGCACGGTGGCTTCAACAGCCACGTGCTGTCATCTAGTGTGTATATATAAATATGTAACGCCCTGGCCATAGAAAACGGTTTTTGTTCTTTATTTTGGTTAGGCCAGGGTGTTACATTGGGTGGGCGTTCTATGTGCATTTTTCTATGTTGGTTTGTTTCATTGATTTTGGCCGTGTGGCTTCCAATCAGGCACAGCTGTAGAGTGTTGTTGCTGATTGGGAGTCACACATAAGTGCCTGTTTTTCCGTTGGGGTTTTGTGGGTAATTGTATCTGTTGTGTGGTTTGCACCTGACAGGACTGTTTGGCTGTCGGTTTTCTTGTTTTGTATAGTGTTCTTTCTGTTATTAAATTCAATGATGATCACTAACTCCGCTGCGCCTTGGTCTATTCTCTCTCCCGACAGCCATTACAAAATACCGTAATTTCCGGACTATAAGCCGCAACTTTTTTCCCACGCTTTGAACCTCGCGGCTTAAACAATGACGCAGCTAATATATGGATTTTTCCCGCTTTCACATTTTTTCCCCCCAAAAAACACATTCTGTGACGTGCTCAGTTTTTTGGCGGCATGAAGCTTTCATTAGACCAATGAAATTGCCGAACGGGTTAAGGTCAAACAACTTTTTTGTTTACTGTTTCGATTAAATCGAGCGCTCTCAAACTTCCCATCATCCTGATTACGGTAGTCATTTTGTCACCCTCATCATGGCAAAGACACGGAGAAATGCATATGATGCAGCTTTCAAATTGAAGGTGATTGATCTGGCTGTTGGAAAAGGAAATAGAGCTGCTGCGCGGAAGCTTGGTCTTAATGAGTCGATGATAAGACGTTGGAAACAGCAGCGTGAGGAATTGACTCAGTGCAAAAAGACAACTAAAGCTTACTGCTATTTTTTTTTTTTTAATTTTACAAGCCGTGTTTCGTTAAAGCCTATTTATTTTTGTTTCAAGCCGTGTTTCGTTAAAGCCTATTTATTTTTGTTACAAGCTGTGTTTCGTTAAAGCCTGTGTAAAGTTCATTTGTTTCAATGTACCGGTAGGCACCTGCGGCTTATAGACATGTGCGGCTTATTTATGTTAAAAATACTACTTTTTAAAAAATTCAGTGGGTGCGGCTTATATTCAGGTGCGCTCAATAGTCCGGAAATTACGGTAATTGTGTGAAACTCTCCAGGCAATGCTATTATCTTCTTGCCCGAGATGAGTAAATGTTTGACTAATTGTGTGTCGCTCACACACACACACACTGACACCCATGCATTCATGCTACACACACACACATCACGACTGCTGCTACCAGACTCTTATTTACTATTGCAAATACTGCACAATTTAAGCACTTGTCCCCCAATTCCCCCTTCCCTGATACACGTGTAAATATTGTACTATAAATTGTACCTTCCTGTATTATACTTATGCTAAAATGTTTAATCTATTCCACTGAGCTATATCTTGTATTATTTTGTATTGTTGTTGCATTGTTGAGGAGAAATCTGGAAGTAAGCATTTATTTGGACTGTGTATACCATGTGTATCCTGTACATGCAACAACTTTTTTTTAACTTACGTGTGAAATGCTTCTCTTTCTTTCTTGTTCTATGCCTTTGATTCTCTAGTCTCTCTCTTGTTGCAGTTCACTATTTACAACAGACTAGATGAAACAAGAGCCAAATGCACAATGGCCACTTACGCAAAGGATCAGATAACAGTGTCAACAACAAACAAACAATCCAGCTGAATCTGATACCATACTATCTCGAACCCTTATCCACAGAAGCAAGAAATGGTTCATACTGTATGTAGTCCCTGCTGGCCACATAGGCTTGATACATTAGACAAGAGCACTACTGAGACCAGTAATCATTCATGAAGCCCGGGCTTGCACTAAATCTGTAAAGATGTTGGGTTTGCTCTTGACCTGACTTGATATAGTTTGTAGACTTAGAATGTGAACTGAGAGAGGGAAATCAAACACACAGGGAAATCAATCAGATTGTTACAGAAATTAAAACCTATTTGACATATTGGGAAAACAAAATCAAAGATAAACTAAATTGCCATTTGGCCTTAAATAGACATTACCAATTGGCAGAATATCTCTACTCTGTCGAAGATACAAAGCAGAGACAGAACCTGACCAAATGCAGGCTCAGTTGACACCAATTGGCTACAGAAAAAGGGAGACGAAAAGACTTGGCTACCCAAAGAGGAACGTGCATGTGGTCACTGCATGACCCGTACGGACTCGGGAGAGGTGAAGGTCGAGAGTCGTGCGTCCTCCGAAACACAACCCAACCAAGCCACACTGCTTCTTGACATAATGCCCACTTAACCCGGAAGCCAACCGCACTAATGTTTCAGAGGAAACACTGTACACCTGGCAACTGTGTGAGCGTGCACTGCGCCCGGCCTGCCACAGGAGTCGCTAGTGCACGATGGGACAAGGACATCTGGGCCAATTGTGCACCGCCCCATGGGTCTCCTGGTCGCGGCCGGCTGAGACAGAGCCTGGACTCGAACCCAGAATCTGTAGTGGCACAGCTAGCACTGCGATGCAGTGTCTTAGACCACTGTGCCACTCATGAGGCCTCATTGCCATGTCTAAGGACATTGTTAGTCACTGGAAGTTTACTGACATGATTAATGTACAGTAAGTGTTTGTCTAAGTACGTTCAATAGATATGCAACTCTTCACTACAAATAAATGTATACCTTAGACCTGAAGTTTTCTGACAATAAGCCATTCATCCTGCACAGGTTAAAACTGTCTTTCTATGTTGTCTGCTTATGGGCCATTGTGGAATTGGTTTGCCCTTGTCTGATTGTCTTATTGTGAGGCTGAGGGATTTGTAAGAGCCAGCCCTGGTATTCCGAGGGGTCGGCAGTGGGGGCAGATCAGGACAGCTCTGTTCCGGTTAATCAAATGGATGAGAGGGGACAGTACCAATACACACTTAGCATAGGCTACATGTCCAGCATCCTGGTGACTGTGGTTGGAAATCTAGACTAGCAAAGGGTTTCGTAGTAGGCGCCCCCACCCCCCTCCAAAAAAAGATGTAAAAAATAAGAGTAACACATCAGTGTTTTAGTTGAAACGGGATAGTCTGGATTAAGGATTGTCCCAGGTAAACGGCGTCATTCCTTAAATTGACCTCCTCAGTTTTGATACATTTTACATGTTAATATGTTTCATCTAAAAAGTTATATTCCTGATGCACAGGAGATAGTGAAGACCAATAAGTTATGAAGACTGTGGACGTCCAGAGTAAAGATTCAAATTGACAGAAACATATAGTAATTGATTTCCTGTCACATGTTGCTACTTCCATGTGGTTGACCTGGATGATGGAAGATGTCATGTGTGTTTGGGTAGTATGGACATGCGTAGTCGCATACCATCGGGTGCTGTTCCTATAAGAGGATTTTCATGACGGAGTACCTAGTAAGGCTCTGGTGGTAAGCCCTCGTCCATCAAGGTAATTTGTATCCTTAGTCCACTTTAGAGCCGTGCTCATCCAGTAGTCTGCGTCACATTTTTAGAAAAGCATGTTCCTCTTCTAATTTACATGGATATAGTGACAAAATGATGCTATTATAACCCTCTAAATGGACAAAACTGTCTGGTTTCTACTATCACACATGACATAAGTACCATCAGCTGGTACATCTTCATACTGATGCAGCAGAAGCCCCAAAGTAGTACCGTATGGGGAGGTGGTCAATCATTCCTGTCATGATGACAAGAGCATGCTATGTATGGAAGCTGAGAGCAGATCTGTAATGCTCTAGCACTCTCTGGTGGCAATAACTGTCCAACAGTTTAGGCTGTAAGATTGAGTAAAGCAAAACATGAAAACTGCTAGATATTATTTTCAAACAAGCTACTTACTACAAATAACGCCAGCCTCATTATGGAGAGAAGTATACATACATAATGCCCAGGGCCTGGTTCCATAAAACAACTTAAGTACATTTTCCCCTTATCATTTTCCGTCAAGTTTCCTTAACTTTAAGTCAGTTACACAAAATATTTTAAGGCGGATTTCTAACTTAAATTAAGTGAAAAAGTTAAGGGTGTCTATGAGGTCCCTTATGTGCTTCATTCAGTATGGATATCAATGTAAACAGCATTTGTGGAGGTGAATGTTGCTTTCCTCTGTTCTTTTTGCAAAAGGAAAACATCAACCAGCTAGCTAACTGTTACTTCAGCTAAACAATAGATGGTGCACAATCAATATATACATAATTGTGCCCAATCCATGGCTACAAAACTAGCTAGCTACCTTCTCTGTAAGTTAGCTTGACATGCTATAATAAAAAACAACTAACTAAAATAAGCGTTTTATTATCTTCTGAATCAATTTGTTTCTCCTGTCTTGAATGTAGAAGAAATATTTAGCAATCTCCCAAAATAAATGCAATCTCTTTGATGAGCTGTTCAGTCAGTGAATCAGGTCTCCATGGTAACTAGAGACTCTTTCTACCTGTATACATGCCTTCAAACTACCATAAAACCCCTTAAGTATACCCTTACTTAAAACATTTGTGGGGCTCTTTGCAATACCCTTAAACAATTCCCTTATGTAAGGGGAAATGATTTCTTAAAAGAAATCCATAAGGGAAACACAAGATGTTTTCTGTCTGAGTTCTGTTCTCTCCCATTGCTAACGTTTGCTTCAAAGCTGATATAATATTTACATTGTCTACGGCAATGCTTGCCAAATAAAGGAGCAATGGCACTTATGTGTGCACACATTTCCTTGAGAGGGAATAGGGATGATGAATAATGGATTCAATCACTTTCACACCTCACTTCAAACATGAAGCTTTGGGTTTACAGTATTTATGCCATTGTAATGGTTAAATATGCCTGCAGAAACCAATGTTAATTATCCATGATGAATGGCATGCATCCATTGCACTGGCCTCATGGTATGATTATTTTTATTTATTTTAGAAACAGGTGAACAGTAGGCCTATTTTAATAAATAATAATTTAATTTCTCACACCCAAGGCACCCCAAAAATATATAAAATAATAAAAACAATCCAAAACACAGAACATAGAACACAGACGACAATTAAAGCTATATACAGGTATCGTCAGGACAGGAGAACTGAGTTGGCAGAGGTCCTTGAAAGCTTTTCTGAATAGCACGGTCTTGAGCTGTGCCTTCAACGAGGACAGAGACTCTGCAGCCCTAATTGTATCTGGAAGTGTGTTCCACAGCGGCGAAGCAGCGCAACCGAAAGCCCTGTCACCCATAGTTTTTAGTCTGCTGCGGGGCTACTGAAGGGAGACAGACCTAGAGGAGCAAAGGGTGCGTGTGGGGCAGGGGGGTAGACAGAGGTCAGACAGGTACACTGCCCTACCAAGCAAAAAGGCAGTAACTGCTCATAGCAGGGAACTGAGAAAAATTGCTTTTATTTACCTTGGTTTCACAGTACCTTTATGCAGTTACTGCTAACATGACCCTCCATTTTCTCCAAAACACAATACAATAGAGGCAGGATACTTGTCCACATGATTAAGCATGTATCTAATGTTGCAAAAATGACAAACTCATTTTCGACCAAATGAGCAGTTTCTGCCTTTTTGTTGGGTCCAGAGTTGTAGTCGATTCGTGAGCATATGGGGAGCCAGTGGAGGTTGAACAGCACTGGAGTGATGTGTTCGCTGGGGGAGGTCTGGATGAGAACAAGTGCAGCAAAGTTACGGACATATTGTAGCCTGTTTAGCCACTTGGCAGATGCGCCAACAAAAAGGGAGTTAGAATGGTCTGGACTGGATGAAATAAAGGTGTGGATCAGTCGGACAGCTGCAGATTGTGATAGCATAGGTTGTAACCTGACAATGTTCCGTAGAAAACGTGACTTTGGTCACACTCTTGACGTGGGCATCAAATGCGAGCTGACTGTCAAATATCACACCCAGGTTGCGAACCTCACTGGAGGGGAGAACCTTGACACCATCAATATTGAGGTTGTAGCTGCTGACGTTGTTTACGATGATGCGAGTGCCAATCAGGACGACCTCTGTCTTTTTGCAGTCTAACTACAGGAAACACAACTGCATCCAGGCTTTGATGTCCTGCAGGCAGGTGACCAGGAATGCAGTGACATTGGCAGTGTCAGTGTTTGTGGAGACATACACCTGAGTGTCATCAGCATAAAAGTGAAAGCCCAGTCTGTGTTTCCTCAAGATGTTACTCAGTGGCAGCATGTAGATACAAAACAGTAGTGGCCCCAGGACCGAGCCTTAAGTGATCCCCTGTTGGTCCACAAGTGTGTCTGACCTACTAGGACCGATGGCTACAAACTGGTAGCGATCAGTGAAATAGGACCTGAAACTGTCCTGGACAGGGTCTGACAGGCCCAGGAGCTTCTCCATGCGATGCAGCAGGATTTGTATTTGTATTGATTAAGGATCCCCAAGGCAGCAGCTACTCTTCCTGGGGTTCAGCAACATAAGACAGTTACATACAGTTTAAAATACTACATGACATTATATTTCAAAGAACCTTACCCAACACATTGTGTGTTCCCTAAAGGTCACCACTCCACCACCACATATTAATAATACAACATCCATGTGTACGTGTGTGTAGAGTGCGTGTCTTAACATGTGTATTTGTGTCTGTGCCTGAGTGTGTCTCTTCACAGACCCCGCTGTTCCATAAGGTGTATTTTTATCTGTTTTTTAAATCTGATTCTACTGCTTGCATCAGTTACCTGATGTGGAATAGAGTTCTATGTAGTCATGTCTCTATGTAGTACTGTGTGCCTCCCATAGTCTGTTCTGGACTTGGGGACTGTGAAGAGACCTTTGTGGTATGTCTTGTGGTGTGTGCATGGGTGTCCAAGCTGTGTGCTAGTAGTTTAAACAGACACCTTGGTGTATTTCACCTTTCAACACTTCTTACAAAAGCAAGTACTGATGAAGTCAATCTCTCCTTTATTTTGAGCCATGAGAGATTTACATGCATGTTATTAATGTTAGCTCTCTGTGAACATTTAATGGCCAGCCGTGCTGCCCTGTTCTGAGCCAATTGCAATTTTCTGAGGTCCCTCTTTGTGGCACCTGACCACACGACTGAACAGTAGTCCAGGTGCGACAAAACTAAAGCCTGTAGGACCTGCCTTGTTGATAGTGTTGTTAAAAAGGCAGAGCAATGCTTTGTTATAGACAGACTTCTCCCATCTTAGCTACTGTTGTATCAACATGTTTTGAACACAAGGTTTACAATCCAGGGTTACTCCAAACAGTTTAGTCATCTCAACTTCCTCAATTTCCACATTATTTATTACAAGATTTAGTTGAGGTTTAGGGTTTAGTTAATGATTTGTCTTAAATTCAATGCTTTAGTTTTTGAAATATTTAGGACTAACTTATTCCTTGCCACCCATTCTGAAACTAACTCCAGCTCTTTGTTGAGTGTTGCAGTGATTTCACTCGCTTTAGTGCTGACGTGTATAGTGTTGAGTCATCCGCATACATAGACACACTGACTTTACTCAAGGCCAGTGGCATGTCATTAGTAAAAATGTAAAAAAGTAAGGGGCCTAGACAGCTGCCCTGGGGAGTTCCTGATTCTACCTGGATTATATTGGAGAGACTTCTATTAAAGAACACCCTCTGTGTTCTGTTAGACAGGTAACTTTTTATCCCCAATATAGCAGGGGGTGTAAAGCCATTACACATATGTTTTTCCATCAGCAGACTATGATCGATAATGTCAAAAGCCGCACTGAAGTCTAACAAGACAGCTCCCACAATCTTTTTATCATCAATTTCTCTCAGCCAATCATCAGTCATTTGTGTATGTGCTAAGCTTGTTGATTGTCCTTCCCTGTAAGCCTGCTGAAAGTCTGTCAATTTGTCTACAGTAAAATACCATTGTATCGTCCACTATTATCCTCAGTAATTTTCCATCCAAGATGTCAGACCCTGGTGGCCTGTCATTGTTGATAAACAACAATAATATATTCACTTCTTCCACACTCACTTTACGGAATTCAAAATTGCATTGCTTGTCTTTCAGAATTTGATCAGTAACATTTGAATGTGTTGTATCAGAGTTTGTTGCTGGCATGTCATGCCTAAATTAGCTAATCTTGCCAATGAAAAAATCATTAAAGTAATTGGCAATATCCATGGGTTTTGTGATGAATGAGCCATCTGATTCAATGAATGATGGAGCTGAGTTTGCCTTTTTGCGGCAAATTTCATTTAAGGAGCTCCAAAGCCTTTTTCATTGTCATATATCTTTGTTTCATAGTATTTACATTTACATTTAAGTCATTTAGCAGACGCTCTTATCCAGAGCGACTTACAAATTGGTGCATTCACCTTATGATATCCAGTGGAACAACCACTTTACAATAGGGCATCTAAATCTTTTAAGGGGGGGGGGGGTTAGAAGGATTACTTTATCCTATCCCAGGTATTCCTTAAAGAGGTGGGGTTTCAGGTGTCTCCGGAAGGTGGTGATTGACTCCGCTGTCCTGGCGTCGTGAGGGAGCTTGTTCCACCATTGGGGTGCCAGAGCAGCAAACAGTTTTGACTGGGCTGAGCGGGAACTGTGCTTCCTCAGAGGTAGGGAGGCGAGCAGGCCAGAGGTGGATGAACACAGTGCCCTTGTTTGGGTGTAGGGCCTGATCAGAGCCTGAAGGTACGGAGGTGCCGTTCCCCTCACAGCTCCGTAGGCAAGCACCATGGTCTTGTAGCGGATGCGAGCTTCAACTGGAAGCCAGTGGAGAGAGCGGAGGAGCGGGGTGACGTGAGATAACTTGGGAAGGTTGAACACCAGACGGGCTGCGGCGTTCTGGATGAGTTGTAGGGGTTTAATGGCACAGGCAGGGAGCCCAGCCAACAGCGAGTTGCAGTAATCCAGACGGGAGATGACAAGTGCCTGGATTAGGACCTGCGCCGCTTCCTGTGTGAGGCAGGGTCGTACTCTGAGAATGTTGTAGAGCATGAACCTACAGGATCGGGTCACCGCCTTGATGTTAGTGGAGAACGACAGGGTGTTGTCCAGGGTCACGCCAAGGTTCTTAACACTCTGGGAGGAGGACACAAGGGAGTTGTCAACCGTGATGGCGAGATCATGGAACGGGCAGTCCTTCCCCGGGAGAAAGAGCAGCTCCGTCTTGCCGAGGTTCAGCTTGAGGTGGTGATCCGTCATCCACACTGATATGTCTGCCAGACATGCGGAGATGCGATTCGCCACCTGGTTATCAGAAGGGGGAAAGGAGAAGATTAATTGTGTGTCGTCTGCATAGCAATGATAGGAGAGACCATGTGAGGATATGACAGAGCCAAGTGACTTGGTGTATAGCGAGAATAGGAGAGGGCCTAGAACAGAGCCCTGGGGGACACCAGTGGTGAGTGCACGTGGTGCGGAGACAGATTCTCGCCACGCCACCTGGTAGGAGCGACCTGTCAGGTAGGACGCAATCCAAGCGTGGGCCGCACCGGAGATGCCCAGCTCGGAGAGGGTGGAGAGGAGGATCTGATGGTTCACAGTATCAAAGGCAGCAGATCGGTCTAGAAGGATGAGAGCAGAGGAGAGAGAGTTAGCTTTAGCAGTGCGGAGAGCCTCCGTGACACAGAGAAGAGCAGTCTCAGTTGAATGCCCAGTCTTGAAACCTGACTGATTAGGATCAAGGTCATTCTGAGAGAGATAGCAGGAGAGCTGGCCAAGGACGGCACGTTCAAGAGTTTTGGAGAGAAAAGAAAGAAGGGATACTGGTCTGTAGTTGTTGACATCGGAGGGATCGAGTGTAGGTTTTTTCAGAAGGGGTGCAACTCTCGCTCTCTTGAAGACGGAAGGGACGTAGCCAGCGGTCAAGGATGAGTTGATGAGCGAGGTGAGGTAGGGGAGAAGGTCTCCGGAAATGGTCTGGAGAAGAGAGGAGGGGATAGGGTCAAGTGGGCAGGTTGTTGGGCGGCCGGCCGTCACAAGACGCGAGATTTCATCTGGAGAGAGAGGGGAGAAAGAGGTCAAAGCACAGGGTAGGGCAGTGTGAGCAGGACCAGCGGTGTCGTTTGACTTAGCAAACGAGGTTCGGATGTCGTCAACCTTCTTTTCAAAATGGTTGACGAAGTCATCCGCAGAGAGGGAGAAGGGGGGGAGGGGGAGGAGGATTCAGGAGGGAGGAGAAGGTAGCAAAGAGCTTCCTAGGGTTAGAGGCAGATGCTTGGAATTTAGAGTGGTAGAAAGTGGCTTTAGCAGCAGAGACAGAAGAGGAAAATGTAGAGAGGAGGGAGTGAAAGGATGCCAGGTCCGCAGGGAGGCGAGTTTTCCTCCATTTCCGCTCGGCTGCCTGGAGCCCTGTTCTGTGAGCTCGCAGTGAGTCGTCGAGCCACGGAGCAGGAGGGGAGGACCGAGCCGGCCTGGAGGATAAGGGACAGAGAAAATCAAAGGATGCAGAAAGGGAGGAGAGGAGGGTTGAGGAGGCAGAATCAGGAGATAGGTTGGAGAAGGTTTGAGCAGAGGGAAGAGATGATAGGATGGAAGAGGAGAGAGTAGCGGGAGAGAGAGAGCGAAGGTTGGGACGGCGCAATACCATCCGAGTAGGGGCAGAGTGAGAAGTGTTGGATGAGAGCGAGAGGGAAAAGGATACAAGGTAGTGGTCGGAGACTTGGAGGGGAGTTGCAATGAGATTAGTGGAAGAACAGCATCTAGTAGATGAGGACAAGCGTATTGCCTGCCTTGTGAGTAGGGGGGGAAGGTGAGAGGGTGAGGTCAAAAGAGGAGAGGAGTGGAAAGAAGGAGGCAGAGAGGAATGAGTCAAAGGTAGACGTGGGGAGGTTAACGTCACCCAGAACTGTGAGAGGTGAGCCATCCTCAGAAAAGGAACTTATCAAGGCGTCAAGCTCATTGATGAACTCTCCAAGGGAACCTGGAGGGCGATAAATGATAAGGATGTTAAGCTTGAAAGGGCTGGTAACTGTGACAGCATGGAATTCAAATGAGGAGATAGACAGATGGGTCAGGGGAGAAAGAGAGAATGTCCACTTGGGAGAGATGAGGATTCCAGTGCCACCACCCCGCTGGCTCGATGCTCTAGGGGTATGCGAGAACACGTGGGAAGACGAGGAGAGAGCAGTAGGAGTAGCAGTGTTATCTGTGGTAATCCATGTTTCCGTCAGCGCCAGGAAGTCTAGGGACTGGAAGGTAGCATAGGCTGAGATGAACTCAGCCTTGTTGGCCGCAGACCGGCAGTTCCAGAGGCTGCCGGAGACCTGGAACTCCACGTGGGTCGTGCGCACTGGGACCACCAGGTTAGAGTGGCAGCGGCCACGCGGTGTGAAGCGTTTGTATGGCCTGTGCAGAGGGGAGAGAACAGGGATAGACAGACACATAGTTGACAAGCTACAGAAGAGGCTACGCTAATGCAAAGGAGATTGGAATGACAAGTGGACTACACGTCTCGAATGTTCAGAGAGTTAAGCTTACGTTGCAAAAATATTATTGACTAAAATGACGAAAATGATACAGTACTGCTGGCTGGTGGAGTAGGCTAGCTAGCAGTGGCTGCGATGTTGACTTTGTTTGAACGTGTAGCTGGCTAGGTAACCTCGATAGTTTCAGTACTACACCTTGTCATGATACACAAGCAGCTATGTAGCTAGCTAACATAACACTAATCAAGACGTTCCTTTGTAATGTATTTAGTTTCTACAATGCTGCTCGTCGGTAACAGTTGGCTAGGTTTGGAAAAATGGCGTCGCGGGGGACGAAAATAGCTGGCTAGCTAACCTCGATAATTACTAAACTACACAATTATCAAGCTATGACAAAGACAACTATGTAGCTAGCTAGCTAACACTGCACTAGTCAAATCGTTCCGTTGTAATGTATTAGTATCTACAGCGCTGCTAGTCGATAACGGTTGGCTAGCTAGCAGTGGGTTTGATGATGACTAGGTGTGTTGACTAAGTCTGGAGTCTGGACAACGGCGTCGCATCGCGGCTGGCTAGCCTCGATAATTACTCTAAACTACACAATTATCTTAGATGCAAAGACAACTATGTAGCTAGCTAACTAACACTAACACTAACACTACACTAATCAAGTCGTTCCGTTGTAATGTAATAGTTTCTACAGTGCTGCTAGTCGGTAGAAGTTGGCTAGTTGGCTAGCTAGCAGTGTTGACTAGCTAGCTAGCAGTGTTGACTACGTTAGGAGGACGAAAATAGCTAACTTCGATAATTACTCTAATTACTCTAAACTACACAATTATCTTTGATACAAAGACGGCTATGTAGCTAGCTAAGAAAAATTGCTCAGATCAAACAAATCAAACCGTTGTAATGAAGTGTAATATTACCTGTGGAGCGAAGCGAAGTGCGACTGCTCGCTCCAAACCGGAAAGCAGTGAGTATAGTTTGTTCTTGTTTTATTAAATTTAGTCACATGATTTCTCAATTTGCAGTATGTTTGCCAATCAGTTGTGCAGCCAGACTTCTTTGCCATTCCTTTTGCCTCATCCCTCTCAACCATACAATTATTCAATTCCTCATAAATCCACAGGGATTTAAGTTTTTATAGTAATTTCCTAATGGGTGCAGGCTTATTAGTAACTGGAATAAGCAATTTCAGTAAATGTGTCAAGTGCAGCGTGTGGTTGCGCCTCATTACACACCACAGACAAATACTCTTTACATCAACAACATAGGAATTACTACAAAACGTATATACTATATTAGGCCCAGCCTTTGGAACTTTGGTTTTCCTAGATATGGCTACTATATTGTGATCACTACATCCGATGGATTTGGATACTGCTTTAAATCAAATATCTGCAGAATTAGTAAAGATGTGATCAATACATGTTGATGATTTAATTCCTGTGCTGTTTGTAACTACCCAGGTAGGTTGACTGATAACCTGAACCAGGTTGCAGGCACTAGTTAGAGTTTGAAGCTTTTTCTTGATGAAAGCCAGTCAATATTTAAATCACCCAGAAAATATATCTCTGTTGATATCACACATTATCAAGCATTTCACACGATCTCCAGATACTGACTGTTAGCAGTTGGTGGTCTATAGCAGTTTCCCACCAGCATGGGCTTTAGGTGAGGCAGATGAGCCTTTTGCCATATTACTTCAACAGTATTTAACATTAGATCATCTCTAAGCTTTACAGGAATGTGGTTCTGAATATAAACGGCAACACCCCCACCTTTGACATTTCTGTCTCTTCAGTATATGTTATAACCATGTATTTCTACCACTGTATCATCAAATGTATTGAGTTTCAGAGATTGTCAGAATATGAATGTCATCTGTTACTAGGAAATTATTGATTTCATGAACCTTGTTTCTTAAGCTGCATATGTTAACGTGGGCTATTTTAGCATTTTTCTGGGATGCTTGATTGCTTTCATTGCTTTACTGGGAAGCTTAGCAGAAGTAGACATGTTCATGTTATTTATGTTTAGTGCAGGGTGAGCTGCACACAGTGGA
The DNA here is from genome assembly GCF_901001165.1 of Salmo trutta. Taxonomy (NCBI): domain Eukaryota; kingdom Metazoa; phylum Chordata; class Actinopteri; order Salmoniformes; family Salmonidae; genus Salmo; species Salmo trutta. Next base: position 18,382,642 of record NC_042986.1, on the reverse strand, counting down.
CTTCCTACTAGGGCACACCGCCTGAGTGCTAACAGTATAACTCTGGTTCATAGGCACATGATTAGTACATACAATTAGCTGTAAGATCAGCAGGCATTCAGGGCAGTTAGAGGGACATAAATTAGGTTACTTACATTGTGTCTTCCAATGCCCCTGGTGTAATATACATTTGCTGAAGCATTATGACAACTCAGCGACACAATGGTAGGGATTAACTGAGCTGTGCTTGGGTCATTGATAAGTCATTGTCCCAACGCAGCCTTATACTGCTGTGAAAGGATCTAGGAACCCAAATGATTTGGGTGGATCCCATCCTTCTTATAAAACAAGCTTTGTTTCTATAAGGTATCAAAATGGTATCAAAATGTTACACCCATAGAGCTGCAATAGTCTCGTAGCCAGTTATGGAGGGCTAAAAATCTGCTGAAACGTTCATTGCCATGATTTAGAAAGGGCACAGGGACAGATATTATGGGGCGTTTGTTGGTGTCAAGCGGAGACTCAATCAGTTCTTTAAAATCCATCTTCAGCTGTTCTGAGCTGCCTTTCATAATATCATTGAACCCCACATGAACTATGATATACTCAATTTCCTGATGCAGGTTTAAAATGTTTCGGAGCAGCTTATTGATGTCCTGTACTTGTGCTCCTGGATAGCACAACATTTTTTCTCTAGAGACTGAGACATTTCTCACCATTGAACTGCCAAATACAACGGCCTATGAGAAGCAGGAAAGCATACACCCGCTGCTCCCGGCGATAGGTCCATACCTCCCACAGCAGGCAATGCCCCCTCAGATCCAGACGGAAAGGAGTCGAACTCGACGACAAAGCCGCTGCTGGAGGCAGTGTAGTTGGAGTCAGCACAACCTTCGCAGACAAAAGCAGTCCCAGCGATGAAGGCGCAGGTAGATCAGGTACCAGTGCAACAAAGCTATTACTTATGTCAATCTGCTCCAAACCTCTCGCAGACACTCTCGCAGACAGTTTGCTTAGCAGCATGCTGCTACCTTTGGTTTCTACGACTTGTGGCATGGGACCAGCGCAGATTGGAACAATCCTCTTGCTGTTCTCAGTCTACTCCACTACAAGATGGAGGAGGAGAAGCAGATAGAGATGACTTCCTTGGCATGCAAGTTCCAGGTAGCACAGGGCATTCGGATAGGGACAAATGATAAGGCGGGGATACATCTATCAGGCACGAGCGGCGTCCAGGTACAGGAGTTGAGAACGAGAAAGTTCCTATTTGCGTTTTCCCCATAAATTCGCACATTCCTGTAATCCTCCACAAGCAAACAATTGGCCCACTGGAACTCTGTAGCTCACTGTGTGTATGGAGCATAATGTATTTGTGTATATTCCTTATAACCGAGGACACACGAGGTAAAGTTACTCATTTCATAACCTTTATGGTGTTATATTCAATCGTGCTTATGTAGCTAGCTACATTATTCTATTAGCTCTGTAAAACAATGCTAAATGCATCAGAAGTATTGGCTTGTTGTATTTTGAAGCTACCCTGGAAAAATGGAAAAATATCTTATACCACTTGGTCGTTTTCTGAGTGCATTCCACAAAGTTGTTTATCATGTCAGCCTTATCCACTGGCCCCATTTTGAGGTTATAGTCAAGCACGCAGTCTGGTTTGATGTTTCTCTGTCTGGTTTGTTTCTCTCTCCCGTCAGGTGGTCTACCTTCTCTGTGGCCGACATGGTTGCTGTATGGAGAGTGGAGAGGACATGGACGTCTCGTTTGTCATGGCACTTTACTGCCAGCTGTTGACATTTCTTATTTTGTATAATGGGTCATTTAGGATGGCAGTAGCGTTGTTGATGAAATGCAGTCATAGCAGCAGAACTAAAAAGCAGTCTTGGTAAAAGAGAGTGGCAAAGAAGGGAGTTGCAAACATAGGATCTCCGCTCCAGTATTCTCTTAGGGAGTTCTTCTTTACTATCCCCATGAGAAGGACTGTCACCAGGAAGGTATACATTTCACTAATTGTGGATATCCCCCTCACTCCTGGCTCTCTCTTCTCCTGTAGCTCCAAGGCATAGCGATTGGTCTCTACTATTTCTCTCACCAGCTCCTCTGTCAGAAACATCTTGAAGCACTCTGACACAGATGGAAATGGCAAGGGCCATTGCACTCCAGACTGGGACTCATCAACACAAACAGCAGGGCCAGGAGGGGTGAAATGGCTGGCAGCCTACCAGCTCCACAGAACTCCTGTACTTCATCCACTATCAGTCTGCCTCCATCACCACCAGCATCTTCAAAGGGAACTTGGACTTTGTCAGTGGACAAGGGGCCCTCAGACAAGGGGTCCTCTGTCACTGTCAGAATCTGATTCCTGACTTTCAGACTCATTGTCAGAATTTTTTTTAAATCTCCAGAATTTCCTCATTTGTGAGTTGTCTCCTTTTGAAATACATTGCTAATGCTACAGATTATTTCATTAGCTACAGACATAAACAACATTGAATGGCTCCGAGTGGGAGTGCGAGGTTAGGTGATTGACTGCCTGAACGCGCCATTTGTATCAATAAATCACTATCAGAAAATGTGTTCTGTGGTATTATTGATATATTTACTATTCTATTCATGTTTTTCAATTACCGGTGATAAATCATGCATTCCGATTTTTGCATAGATTGTAATGGGCACATAGTATGTGTGTAAAATAATTTTTTGAAGGTTGTACTGATTATGATGAGCTAAGCTAATTCCAGCTATGTGTGTGGAGCCATGTTTGCTGACATACAATGCATTCTGTGTTTCACGTGATCGTCTGTCGGACCAAAGATGCTTTAACAAAATGAGGTTAGTAAGGGTTCACTCATTTTTTGAGAACTTCAGGAAGTGAATGGTGGGATGTGAATGATGGTAGACGACACACCCCTTCAACATGCATAATATAAACAGACAAACTCATCTTGTCTTCTCTTATTATCTTTGGTTTCTGTGAGGGGAAAAAAGCCTGGCTGTGCGCTGTAACTAATCGTCGGATTACTTTCGATTTCTAGAAGGTGTTTTACTCAATTATTTTGATCAAGGTGAGCTCACCCGTGATGTGATTAATTATACATAGTAATTGCTATTAGCTAATTCATATTGTAGTTTATGTCAGCCGAGAGTTAGAAAATATGACCCCTTGTGTTGCGTCAATCTTTCCTCAGTTAGTGCTATAAGGATTATTGTGTTATGCTATAGATACTTCTGTTCATATCTGAACATTGCATCCAAAAATAAACTACTCACATTCTGGACATAACTTTGTAAGGACTGTATTTGTGTAAATAGTTTCTGAAAAAAGTGTGGCCAGCTCAATTGCTGATTGTTGCGTCATTCGAAACTGGCTGTTCTAAATGAGCGTTCTAAATGAGCGTTCTAATCACACGGGTGTGATCTTACGCTTCAGGGACCACTGTAGAACGATCACACCCATGTGATGGTACATGTGAAAGGGTTAAACTTGACCCCAAAAAACATCTGGGTCAGATGGTTTAGATCCTTCCCAGCACCTATCATCGCCGAGCCTGTCTCCTCTCTGGGAAGGTTCCCAGTGCTTAGAAGGCAGCCACAGTGCATATATTATTTAAAGGGGGAGACCAAGCTAATCCTAACTGTTACAGACCAATTTCTATCTTGCCCTGTTTATTGAAAGTGTTGGAAAATCTTGTAAATAATCAACTGACGGGATTTCTTGATGTCTATAGTATTCTCTCTGGTATGCAATCTGGTTTTCGCTCAGGTTCTAAATGATGTCACCGCTGCTCTTGATTCTAAGCAATGTTGTGCTGGTATTTCTATTGTCTTGGCCAAGGCTTTTGACACGGTAGACCATTCTATTCTTGTGGGTTGGCTGAGGAGCATTGGTGTCTCTGAGGGGTCTTTGACCTGGTTTGCTGACTACGTCTCTCAAAGAGAGCACTTTGTAAAGCCCATGCCTGTCACCAAGGGAGTACTGCAAGGATCGATCCTAGGTCCTACATTCTTCTCAATTTACGTCAACAATATAGCTCAGGCAGTAGGAAGCTCTCTCATCCATTTCTATGCAGATAATAGTCTTATACTCAGCTGGCCCCTCCCCAGAGACTTGATTTCCTCTATCGTAATCGTTCCTCTCTCACCCCCGCTGCCAAATTAACCTTGATTCAGATGACCATCCTACCCATGCTAGATTACGGAGACATAATTTATAGATTGGCAGGTAAGGGTGCTCTCGGGTGGCTAAATGTTCTTTACCATTCAGCCATCAGATTGGACACCCATGCTCCTTATAGGATACATCATTGCACTCTATACTCCTCTGTAAACTGGCCATCTCTGTATACCCGGCGCAAGACGGTACTGTACATACTCATTGAACACTGGTCACTTTAATGTTTACATACTGTTTTACCAACTTCAAATATATATACTGTATTCTATTCAATGCTCATCCTATATAACTACTTTTCTACTCATATACTGTCAATAATTTCTATACACACCATCATATACATAGAAATGTAAATTCCAGACTGACATTGCTTGTTCTAATACTTCTATATTTCTTTTTTGTATTTGCGTGTGTTGTTTTGTTAGATATTACTGCACTGTTGGAGCTAGGAACATAAGTATTTCGACTTACCCACGATAAAATCTGCAAAATATGTGTACGTGACCAATAACATTTTATTTGATATGTACTCATTGGGCTGATGCCAAGGCTCAGTGAGGCAGAGAAAGTCTAGACATGTATCACTGATTATGTCATTCAGTAGTAAGCCTTTGTTGTTCATGGATCTTGCATTTAAAAGCTCCAGTTGAATTACCTGAGGGGCAGCCTGCAGAACTGTCGTGTTCTTTATCATCCACCTCCAGTGTGCATGATGTACTGCTTGCATTGCAAGTGCACACAATAGACTTACGTTTGTTCATTTGTGTCTTACCGCCCCACACATTCGCAATTTTCTTGTCTGTGTTTTTTTTGTCAATTACAAAACTAGATTTAAGAAAAGTACATGTCTAAAGATTACTTTTCAACATTGCCTGCTCCTGAACGTTCTCACTACTTAGAAAAACATAATATTGTAGGGCTTTCTTCATGCCCCTTTTTATGATGGTGCTAGCAGTCATGTGAAGGAACATTGAAGTGGCACTGACAGCATTTTAGCAATAAGTAAATGACTTTAAAAATGTTTTTGTCATTTTCACGTTTTCATAAATTCATAGAATATTTGGGAATGACGTATACAAAGGTATTTGGGGAAATTCTGTAGAGTGGGAAAACGGCGATTAATAGACACTGCAGGAAATAAAACCGAATAAAAACATCTGTCTTGTCCAGGACCGGTGTCTACGCAGATGTGCGAGTGCCTTTTGAATTTTGTATTACTTCTAAACAAAATAACTTTTTTGGGTTGTCTTACACTTACAATTATGTTTTTTATTCTTGCTTGATCAGTCTCTAAGATTATATTTGGTTGTGATCTTTGCAAATTAACTATTTTGGATGCAGCAGTTGTTAGCTAGAATGCTAACACTCACTGATATAGGCTGTAGCAAAATCTTGCCAAAGAGACATTTAACTGTTTGCAGTTGAAGGGTTTTTTAAGTATAATACAGTTTATTTGTGATGATGACACAAACATTATATTAAGCAGGACAAGCAGGCCATTCATATGAGCCTTGAAATCCATTTATAATCCAAAAGTAGTGTGAAATGCACTCATAAGCAACATGTAATAGGGGTTAGAGCATTGGGCCTGTAACCGAAAGGTTGCTGGATCAAATCCCCGAGCTGACAAGGTAAAAATCTGTTGTTCTGCCCCTGAGCAAGCCAGTTAACCCACTGTTCACTGGGCGCCGAAGACGTGGATGTCGATTAAGGCAGCCCCCCACACCTCTCTGATTCAGAGGGGTTGGGTTCATTGCAGAAGACACATTTCAGTTGTACAATAGAGGCTTTTATTGCTGGCGTTCTATAAGAACCCCCCTTTGTTCTACCAACAACATGCGCCCATCACCCTCGTGTGGCAATGTTTGTAAACAGAGAAAGGGGTCTATATCGAATATGAGTATTCAGTTCCCGCTGGGATTCTGATCTCCTCTAATATCAATTTCAATTCAATTTAAGGGCTTATATTGGCATGAGAAACATATGTTAACATTGCCAAAGCAAGTGAAGTAGATAATTAACAAAAGTGAAATAAACTATACAAATGAACAGTAAACAGTGTACTCAACAAAAGTTCCAAAAGAATAAAGACATTTCAAATGTCATCCTATGTGCAAATAGTTAAAATACAAAAAGGAAAATAAATAAACCTAAGTATGGGTTGTATTTACAATGGTGTTTGTTATTCTCTGGTTGCCCTTTTCTTGTGGCAACAGGTCACAAATATTGCTACTGTCACGTCCTGACCAGTATAAGGGGTTATTTATCTGATTGGGAGTCATACTTAGGTAGCCCTTTTTCCCACTGTGTTTGTGGGAAGTTGTTTTTGCACTGCTGTGTGTAGCCTGCAAGACTGTTTAGCTGTCGTGCGTTTTTCTCTTTTGTGTTCTCTTGAATAAAGTTTAAGTTGTTCACGAGACCCGCTGCGCCTTGGTCCACTACCTTTGACGACGGCCGTTACAGCTACTGTGATGGCACACTGGTATTTCACCCAATAGATATGGGAGTTTATCAAAATTGGGGTTTTTTCGAATTCTTTGTGGATCTGTTTAATCTGAGGGAAATATGTGTCTCTAATATGGTCATACATACGGCATGAGGTTAGGAAGTGCAGCTCAGTTTCCACCTCATGAGAACCAGGTCTGCCTACGGCAGCCTTTCTCAACAGCAAGGCTATGCGCACTGAGTCTGTTGATAGTCAAAGCTTTCCTTAAGTTTGGGTCAGTCACAGTGATCAGGTATTCTGCCACTGTGTACTCTCTGTTTAGGGCCAAATAGCATCCTAGTTTGCTCTGTCCTGGGGGTCTGTTTGTGTTTGTGAACATAGCCCCAGAACCAACTTGCTTCGGGGACTCCTCTCCAGCTTCATCTATCGGTAGGTGAATACTTTGTTATGGAAGGTTTGGAAATCACTTCCTTTTAGGTAGTTGTAGAATTTAACGACTCTTTTCTGGATTTTGATAATTAGCGGTTATCAACCTAATTCTGCTCTGCATGCATTATTTGGTCTTTTAGGTTGTACACAGTGGATATTTTGCAGAATTCTGCATGCAGAGTCTCAATTTGGTGTTTGTCCCATTTTGTGAACTCTTGGATGGTGAGCGGACCCCAGACCTTACAACCATAAAGAGCAATGAGTTCTATAACGGATTCAAGTATTTTTTTTGCCAGATCCTAATTGGTATGTCGAATTTCATGTTCCTTTTGATGGCACAGAAGGCCCTTCTTGCCTTGTCTCTCAGATCGTTCACAGCTTTGTGGAAGTTACCTGTGGTGCTGATGTTTAGGCCGAGGTATGTATAGTTTTTTGTGTGCTCTAGGGCAACGGTCTAGATGAAATTTGTATTGGTGGTCCTGGCAACTAGACCTTTTCATTATTTTTGTCATGAGATTTACTGTCAGGGCCCAGGTCTGGCAGAACCTGTGCAGAATATCTAGGTGCTGTTGTAGGCCCTCAGTTGGAGACAGAAGCAGTAGATCATCAGCAAACAGTAGACATTTGACTTAAGATTCAGGTAGTGTGAGGCCATATGCTGCTGACTGTTCTAGTGCCCTCACCAATTCATTGATATATATGTTGAATAGGGTGGGGCTTAAGGATTACCCCCTTTTTTTGCCTAAAATTACATACCCAAATCTAACTGCTTGTAGCTCAGGCCCTGAAGCAAGGACATGCATATTCTTGGTACCATTTGAAAGGAAACACTTTGAAGTTTATGGAAATGCGGAAGGAACTTAGTAGAATATAACACAATAGATCTGGTAAAAGATAATACAAAGAAAAAAAACACCATTCTTTTGTGTTTTTTTTGTACCATCATCTTTGAAATGCAAGAGAAAGGCCATAATGTGTTATTCCAGCCCAGTTGCAATTTAGATTTTGGCCACTAAATGGCATCAGTGTATGTGCAATGTTTTAGACTGATCTAATGAACCATTGCATTTCAGTTCAAAACGTTCTATCAAGACTGCCCAAATGTGACTAATTTGTTTATTAATAACTTTTCATGTTCAAAATTGTGCACTCTCCTCAAACAATAGCATGGTATTATTTCACTGTAATAGCTACTGTAAATTGGTCAGTGCAGTTAGATTAACAAAAATGTAAGCTTTCTGCCAATATCAGATATGCCTAAGCCCTGGGAAATGTTCTTGTTACTTACAACCTCATGCTAATCGCATTAGCCGACGTTAGCTCAACCGTCCCATGGAAGGGACACCGATCCCGAAGAAGTTGTTTAATAATGTTGTATGTTTTTCCCCAAACACCACTTTCCATCAATTTGTATAGCAGACCCTTATGCCAAATTGAGTCAAAAGCTTTTTTGAAATCAATAAGAAGACTTTGCCTTTGTTTGAGAAGACTTTGCCTTTGTTTTGGTGTGTTTGTCAATTAGGGTGTGCAGGGTGAATATGTGGTCTGTCGTACGGTAATTTGGTAAAAAGCCAATTTGACATTTGCTCAGTACATTGTTTTCACTAAGGAAATGTACGAGTCTGCTGTTAATGCTAATGCAGAGAATTTTCCCAAGGTTGATGTTGACTCATATCCCATGGTAGTTATTTGGATCAAATTTGTCTCCACTTTTGTGGATTGGGGTGATCAGTCCTTGGTTCCAAATATTGGGGGAAGATGCCAGAGCTAAAGATGATGTTAAAGAGTTTAAGTATAGCCAATTAGAAATTGTGGTCTGTATATTTGATAATTTCATTGAGGATACTATCAACACCACAGGCCTTTTTGGGTTGGAGGGTTTGTATTTTGTCCTGTAGTTCATTCAATGTCATTGTAGAATCCAGTGGGTTCTGGTAGTCTTTAATAGTTGATTCTAAGATTTGTATTTGATCATGTATATGTTTTTGCTGTTTGTTCTTTGTTATAGGGCCAACAAGATTGGATAAGTGGTTTACCCATACATCTCCGTTTTGGATTGATAACTCTTCGTATTGTTTGTTTGGTGTTTTCCCATTTTCCCAGAAGTCATTGGAGTCTATGGATTCTTCAATTACATTGAGCTGATTTCTGATGTGCTGTTCCTTCTTTTTCCGTAGTGTATTTCTGTATTCTTTTAGTGATTCACCATAGTCAATCAGTCAAATGTATTTATAAAGCCTTTCTTACATCAGCTGATGTCACAAAGTGCTGTACAGAAACCCAGCCTAAAACCCCAAACAGCAAGCAATGCAGGTGTAGAAGCACGGTGGCTAGGAAAAACTCCCTAGAAAGGCCAGAACCTAGGAAGAAACCTAGAGAGGAACCAGGCTATGAGGGGTGGCCAGTCCTCTTCTGGCTGTGCCAGGTGGAGATTATAACAGAACATGGCCAAGATGTTCAAATGTTCATAGATGACCAGCAGGGTCAAATAATAATAGTGAAGGCGTAGGCTCTGGTTTTCTGGGTCCCTTTGTTTTCGGTTGGATAGGTTTCTCAATTTCCTTCTTAGGTTTTTGCATTCTTCATCAAACCATTTGTCATTGGTGTTAATTTTCTTCGGTTTTCTTTTTGACATTTTTAGAGAGAGGTCAAATATAGAGAGAGGTCAAATATACTGTTTAGGTTTTCTACTGCGAATTTTACACCTTCACTATTACAGTGAAACGTTTTGTCCAGGAACTTGTCTCAAAGGGATTCAATTTGTTGTTGCCTAATAGTTTTTTTTGTAGGTTTCCTTCCCTCTATAGCATTTCTTATTATTATTTAGTTCCTTTGGCTTTGATGCGTCATGATTGAGTATTGCTCTGTTCAAGTAGACTGTGATTTTGAGAACCACTTGTGCATTGGGGGAAGTAGAAGAAGCTTTTTCGATCACTCCCGTGAGTGCTGTGGCCAGCATTTCCTGTGTTCTCAGGTCGTTTGTGCCTGTGTGTATTATTATGTGGCTGGGTGACCCTAGTTGGGTCTGGGTGACGCAACTGAGAAAGAAGGTCTAGGGTGCGCTGGGTTTTTGGACACCAGAGTTTAGACACTGTGTTTGGGAAAAGTGTATTTCCTTGTATATATTTCCCATTTGAGTCCATAAGTTTTACAATCTGTGGCTTGTGTATGTCCTCAGTGGGTGTGGGAGGGTTATCAGGAGCGCTATCAGGGTGGGTGACAGGGGGGTTGCTCAGAGGGGGTGGGATCCCCAAGGCTTGGGGTTCTTAATTTGTCTGTCCTGCTGTGATGTCGAGGCTATGGTCAGGGTCTGGGGTGGACTGTTCTGCTGTGGTGTCGAGACTTTGATCAGGGTCTCAGGTGAGCTGTTCTACTGGCTTCTCTGCGAGGGTGGCCAGATCTCTAATTGGTTGTTCTCTGTCACACGTCATCGTTCTCACCTTCTACTCGAGCACTTTCACCTTCTCCTCTAGTGCTCTGTTCTACTCTTTCTCCAGTTGATGTTGTCTCACCACAGTCCAGAGTGAAGATATGTCTCTCTCCACCTCCAGCTCTCCGGGTCTGGTTGGGGGTGTTGAGCTGGACTATTTTTTTGTGCTGACTGGAGTGTGTTCACATGCTGATCCAGCTCCACCTGCCTTACCTCCAGCTGGGTTAATTTGTCCTTCATTTCAATGAGGGAGTAGTACTCTGTGCTGGGAGGTTGACTTTCTGCTTGGGGTTGCTCGTCTGTGGCTTTGGATATTGAAGAGGTCTGCTCTGACACGCTTGGGGTGGGAGTATGTTTATCAAAGGAGGGCTTATCCTGCTGAGCTATCTCTTTGATTATGTGAAAGTCTAGCTGAAACTGTTTGAGGTTGCCCTCTACCATTACTGTTCCAGACTTGTACAGGTTGACTTGGGCTGACTCAGAGTCCTCGTTGTCTAATAATATCCTGAGTTTCCACCCATCGCTATCACCCCCCTCTTAACAGAGGGGTAGTGTGTTAACCTGTTGAGGACAGACGTTCCGCTAGCGGAACCCCGTTCCGCCTGCGGAACCCCTAGCCAACAGCCAATGGCATCGCACGGCGCGAAATACAAAACCAACTAAAATACCACAATTCAATTTTCTCAAACAATGAACTATTTTACACCATTTTAAAGATAAGACTCTCGTTAATCTAACCACATTGTCCGATTTCAAAAAGGCTTTACAGCGAAAGCAAAACATTAGATTATGTTAGGAGAGTACATAGACACAAATAATCACACAGCCATTTTCCAAGCAAGCATATATGTCACATAAACGCAAACCACAGCTAAATGCAGCACTAACCTTTGATGATCTTCATCAGATGACACTCCGAGGACATTATGTTATACAATGCATGCATGTTTTGTTCAATCAAGTTTATATTTATATCAAAAACCAGCTTTTTACATTAGCATGTGATGTTCAGAACTAGCATACCCACCGAAAACTTCCGGTGAATTTACTAAATTACTCATGATAAACGTTCACAAAATACATAACAATTATTTTAAGAATTATAGATACAGAACTCCTTTATGCAATCGCTATGTCCGATTTTAAAATAGCTTTTTGGCGAAAGCACATTTTGCAATATTCTGAGTACATAGCTCGGCCATCACAGGCTAGCTAATTTGACACCCACCAAGTTTGGGGCTCACTAAACTCAGAATTACTATTAGAAAAATTGGATTACCTTTTCTGTTCTTCGTCAGAATGCACTCCCAGGGCTTCCACTTCAACAACAAATGTTGTTTTGGTTCCAAATAATCCATAGTTATATCCAAATACCTCCGAAGGGTGACGAGCGAGCGCATTTCGTGACAAAAAAAAATCTAAATATTCTATTACCGTACTTAGAAGCATGTCAAACACTGTTTAAAATCAAATTTTATGCTATTTTTCTCGTAACATAGCGATAATATTCCAACCGGGCAACGTTGTATTCATTCAAAGGCTGAAAGAAAAAAATAGAGAAGTCTCGTGACCGCGCATCTCCAGTCTCACTGTCCCCAGGCTGACCACTCACAAACAGAGCTGCTGTACTTTGCCCAGAGACAGCAGACACCCCATTCCACTTTCTGGCGGCTTTAGAGAGCCAATGGAAGCCTTAGAAAGTGTCATGTTACAGCACAGATGCTGTAATGTCGATAGAGATGCAACAGAAGGACAACAAATTGTCAGACAGGGCACTTCCTGTATGGAATCTTCTCAGGTTTTGGCCTGCCATATGAGTTGTGTTATACTCACAGACACCATTCAAACAGTTTTAGAAACATTAGAGTGTTTTCTATTCAAATCTACTAATTATATGCATATTCTAGTTTCTGGGCAGGAGTAGTAACCAGATTAAATCGGGTACGTTTTTTATCCGGCCGTGAAAATACTGCCCCCTATCCCAAAGAAGTTAATATAGCACTGCGCCATGCCAGGGGATGGTCTGTGTGGAAGATTAAGTTGCTTATGTTCCCATTTGTATAATAGTCATCAAAAAGTGTCTCTTGATTTTCCATAAGGAGCTTCTTTTTGTACTCTTTTCGTGCCTTATATTTTTTTACATCCAGATTGTACTGTATTGTAATGACCTCTGAATAGCAGGAGGGGGCTTCAAAGGCCTCTGCATTTGGGTGGGGTAAGCTGTGAAACTCTTCTGCCATTGTTGGGCTCAAGGGCTTTGACACCTTTCACTTCACACCTCAGTGCTAATTGAAGCTGCAGTCAGATATGTTCTGTCCAAGCAAGCTTGGTAGCCTTAACTTAGCATTCAGTTCTTATAAAATATATCATTGTAATGTATTTTTCTTTTTTGCTTTAAAAGTAGATTCAGACTTAACATGACTCACTCAGTTCCAGGTTGGATGGTGTTTTCAGGTTTCTGTTTGTTTGCCAGACCATTTTCTGTATAGCTTGGAAATTGGTATCTTTGGTAGAAGGAATCATTCCATGTTATTTTGTCCAAAATCAGGTTGTGAGTTTGGAGTTTTGATTTGGAGTGAAGGTTATTCCAAAAAAATCCAAGTTTATCTCACTCTAAATCTATATTTTTGTATAAACATGCTGAAAAATGCAGAAGCTCATCTGCTCAACTCTCATTCTTCTGTCTTCAGTGTGTATCTCTGTCTAAGGGTCGTCTCGCGCCGAGCTGCGTATGTGCAGGCCATCAAATCAAAGGCACTCCTTACATATAAATGTGTTTTTGACGAAAATGAAAACATGTCAGTTTGTCACTTTCACAAGGTTGGAGTAATAACATTTTCAACTACTTAACCTCTCTTGGGTAGGGGGCAGTATTTTCACGTCCGGATGAAAAGCGTGCCCAAAGTAAACTGCCTGTTACTCAGGCCCAGAAGCTAGGATATGCATATAATTGGTAGATTTGGATAGAAAACTCAAAAGTTTCTAAAAATGTTAAAATAATGTCTGTGAGTATAACAGAACTGATATGGCAGTCGAAACCCCGAGGACAAACCATCCCAAAAAATTATAATTTCAGCCTACACTGTTTCCAATGGCTTTCATGTTTATTATGAGGTGAAGTCCTCCCAGATTGCAGTTCCTAGGGCTTCCACTAGTCTTTAGAAATAGTTTCAGGCTGGTTTTTGGAAAAATGAGCTACAAGTTGTAGTTTTTCTCAGTGGCTACCATTTTGGCTGTAGTGTTTCCATGCGCGTAGATGAAAGCGTGTTCTTTGTTATTTATCTCCGGTAATGAACATACTATTCTCCGTCTTAAATTTGATCTTTTATTTATGTATTAGGGTTTGATTTTAAACATTGTTTGACTTGTTTGGATACGTTTTTTGGTAACGTTTGGGATTCATTTTGTATGCATTTTGAAGGAGAGAAACCGGTGGATTATTGAATGAAGCACGCCAGCTAAACAGAGTTTTTATGGATATAAAGAAGGACTTTTTCGATCAAAAGGACCATTTGTGATGTAACTGGGACCTTTTAGAGTGCCAACAGAAGATCTTCAAAGGTAAGGCATTTATTATATTGCTATTTCTGACTTTCGTGTCGCACCTGCCTGGTAAAAAAAATCATGCTTTTGTATGCGGGGCGCTGTCCTCAGATAATCGCATGTTAATCCAGCCTTTTTGATGGCGGCTGGATTAACAAGAAGTTAAGCTTTATTTTGATGTATAATACTTGTATTTTCAAGAATGTTAAATATTTATATTTCTGTAATTTGAATTTCGCGCTCTGCAATTTCACCGGATGTTGGCCAGGTGGGATGCTTCCGTCCCACCTGCCCATAAGAAGTTTTTAATACATTGGCTCGAATCTAGGTTGTGCCTTTAGCTTTTGAGAAAATCAACAACTAAGGAATAATCTTTTAAGGTTTAAAATTGTTTCACAGTTCTTTTCTAATCTCTGCCTCTTATAAAGAAACAGTCTGTGAGAAAAGCACTTCAAAGATAAACACAGAACCCTGCAGGGGAAAGAGATAAGAGACTAGTCAGACATACCTCTATAAATCAACTTGGGGAGTGGATATTTACTGCTGAGCCCTTAGAAAACACTGGAACTATTGTATCTCTCTTGCAAGTTTGTATAGCTGTGTATGCATGGGCTTGGTCTGGTGAGTAGAAGGTAATGACGTATGCAGTGACATCACTAGGGCTGGACTTCGGGCTTAATAAAATAACTTGGGACTTTTCCTATTTTGCAGAACTCAGGAGAGACATCAGTTGTATGTGTGATGTTGATCTTTAACTTCTGTCTACAGCTGTATTTTGATTTTTTTTAATTATTTATATGTGCACATTTTCAGTGTTCCTTATTTGTTAAGTAAATAAAACGGAGCACAGAAAAACAGAACCAGCACTATCTACCACGTGAGTTTGGACAAATTACCATTATTCTGGTCTATGTGCAATAAGGAAGCTGCTGACAGGATCACAGACTGTTTCAATGCTGTGCTTTCACGATCAACTGACCAGCCAGTATTTGTGCTTAGGGATTTTAATACGCTCTCCCTCTCCGCACACCTCCCCACTCTGCAACAGTACGTCACCTGTCCAACTCGCATCCTGGATCAGTGTTATGGGAACGTAGAGGATGTATATAAGGCAGTGCAGAGCACCCATTGGGAAATCAGACCATAACGTTATCCATCTCCTCCCGAGATACAGGCACCAGGTGAAACGTGAAAAAACCTGTAGAGAAATCCATTCAGGTTTGGACAGAGGAGAGTAGGGAGGATCTCAAGGATTGCTTTGATGTCACAGACTGTGAGGTGTTCTTTGACTCATGCAGAGATCCCCACGAGTTGACAGACAGCATTGCATCATGCATCCAGTTCTGTGAGGATACTGTCAGTAATACAAAAACTGTCAGAGTATTTCCCAACAACAAGCCCTGGGTGTCTCAAGACTTGAAAATATGCCTCAATGAAAGGAAGTTTGTGTTCCTGAAAGGAGATACTGACGCTGTAAAGGAGAATGAAAATGAATTCAGGTCAAAAATATGGAATTCAAAAATGGACTTCAAGGATAAAGTAGAGCAGAGGTTCTGTACAGAAAATCCAAGACAAGCGTGGGAAAGGCTTAATGCAATGATGGGAAGAGAAAGGAAAAGAGAGAACAATAATAAGTCAGACTGTTCATCCTTTGTAAATTACCTAAACTGTTTATGGAAGATTTGATACTGTTGATTTAAAGACGAATGTAAACCAATATGTGAGAGTATCCCCAAATCCTCTCCTGTCCAGATAACAGAGAACGAGGTGGACTCATGCTTGTCAAATATTAAGCCACACAAAGCACCGGGCCCAGACGGACTACGGGGCAAAGTACTGAGGGTTTGCGCCGACCAGCTCAAGGGAGTTCTCACATGACTGTCAACTCCTACTGAGCACCTGTACAGTGCCAAAATCCTGGAAGGTGTCGGCCATTGTACCGATGCCTAAGAAATCCCCAAATGACTTTCGACCTGTGGCCCTCACGCCCCTTCTGGCCCAATGCATGGAAAGGGTTGTTAGTAAGCACCTTACCCTGTCCATAGCAGATCAACTGGACCCATTACAGTTGACCTATTACTCACAGAGGGGGACTGAGGATGCTATCCTGACCTTAGTGAACATGGTGGCTAGTCACCTTCAACATGCAAAATCATATCCACACATTTTATTTATTGATTTTAGTTCATCTTTCAATACAATGCAAATACACATACTGCTGAAATGACTACTGGACCTGAATGTCAACAGAGCTCTCACAAGTTGGATCAAGGACTTTTTAACTGACCGCCCACAGAGGGTCCTCATGAATGGGGCCCTCTCTGATGAACTGACTCTGAACACAGGGGCGCCCCAGGGGTGTGTCCTTTCACCGCTGTTGTTCTCGATCTACACTAACGAGATGGAGATCCGAGGAAACAATGTGAGCCTTTTTAAATACGTGGGTGACATGGCTCTGGTGGGACTCTTTTTTTAAAGATGCTACGTCAGATGGGGACAGCTATTTTAAACAGACCAACAACCTTCAAGAATGGTGTCGATCAAGTGGCCTTCCACATCAATGTGGAAAAGACAAATGAGCTGATCATCAACGGTAACAGCTTACCAATGTCCCAACCACTCTCTCTGAACGACCAACCAGTGGAGGTGGTTGAGTATTTAAATACCTATGGACACAAATTGATAACAAGCTGAGTTTTGCAGAGAATGCAGACATTATTTTTTTTTAAAGCAAGCCAACGCCTGTTCTTAATCAGGAAATTAAAGGGGTTTGGGGTCAGCCAGGATGTTCTGGAGAGGGTGTACAGCAGCTTGGTGGAGAGCATCCTCACATTCAATATGACAGTCTGGTATGGTAATCTGAGCATGAGGTAAACACAGCCAGCAAAGTAATTGGTCGAGCACAGGCACATTTGAGCATTCTGTTCCACAAGTCAACCATAAAGGCGGCACCCTCTACACCATCAGTTCGAGAGGCTTCCCTTCAGAATGCCCATGGCCAAGAAGAACGTGTTCAAACATTAATTCGTTCCTTGTGCTGTTGGACTACTAAATGCAAAGTAAATTGTAGCAGTATATGTACTTATCTATCTAGTGCAGTTGAGACATTGATCAGTTGTGAGTGAATGTATTAATGTCCTCTGTTGTTAGTGTTTGCAACATGATGGACTGACTGGTTTAAATGTGTATGATGTGAGAATGTACTGTATGTGTAATGTGAGCGGACCAAGTCATTTGGTGTCACTCTAAAGTGGAAAGGTGGAATAAACGAGTCCAGAGTAGGTTTTCTTGATTCAACACAGTTCTCTATTGAGGGATTTCTGACAATACAAACACTCCAACACAGTCAATGAGAATCTCCAAAGGAACAACATACATCTTCTTTAGATGACACAGGATCACATTACGATTATCTTCAAACTATAACAACAATCACATATTCATCACCGTCTTAATGGCTCTTCATGGATAGCACCTCTCTCTCCGTAGCCATTCCCCAACGATAGTTTATCTTCCTCCCTTCTTGCTAGTTCCATCCTCTCTCTTGTAGGGGAAAGAGAATATCTCATTAGTACCGTCAGCTGTGCTTAATTGACTCTGGTTACCTGGTCTCACATGCCTTGTTGGGCTACTATCCGTGAGCCCAGCCTGCCCTCTGGTGGTCCTTCCACAGTAATGTGATTATTTTAATGAAGGTGATGCCAAAGAAAAATTTCCATCCTGGATGGACAATAAAGTTGTATTCTATTCTATTCTATAGCTTACCGTAGCTATTGCGCTACTGTACATCGTTGCTTTGTACTTTGAGAGGTAATACTTTTCTGGTGAATTAAAATGTCAAGCAGTTCAGTAGTTTACTTAATTCAGAAAATAGCATATTCCTACGATCATCCTTTACTAAGCAAAATCCTATTTAACTGTTTTCATCCCGTCCTATGATGAAATGGTAAGCACTCTGGACTTTGAATCCAGCGATCCGAGTTCAAATCTCAGTTGGACCTTGTCCTTTTGAGACACACAGAGTGCTGATATCACTGTGCGAAAATTCTAAAAGCTAACACTGTGAATGTGGCTCAAACAACATTGACTAATTCCTGCATAGGTTTGCAAAACTACTGGTGTGGTGATACTGATGGTTTTTCTGCACTGATGGCTTCTACTGTTGTGGCTAGATGGAGTACAGCATTTCAGCTAAGCTTAACCCTTTTCCTAATTATCCTAACCTGCTACTTTAATTCTGCTAAGGTTAGTGCTATCCATGATCCTTGGGACGCCACTACCCTAAACCCTAACCTTAACCCCTACCGTTACCCTAAACCTAACCCTTACTTTAACCATTTCACATTTCAACTTCAATGGGGTAGTGTCTGAGTTGGGAAGTAGCAAGTATACTGGATAGCAAGGATCATTCTCCTAACCAGCTGCTACATTAAAGGTAGACTCAGCTAAATTACATTGCTGTGAGCAGCACCACAGATAATAGCAGTACCACAGATGATAACCATATTCGAGAGCATCAAAACCGTGTTGTATCATGGGTAAATTGTGACTGACTGACTGAACTACAAATAATAATTAGTCGTTATTTATGATGCAAGGTGATTTGTAGATCAGTGCTTGTCGAACAAGCCCATTGCGATGAGCAAGATGCAAGTCTTCGCTCCCACTGTGGTAGGTACAGGACCAAAACAGTGAAGTTGAAGTTTAGGCTTGCGCTTCAAAGCTCTTAGTTGTGGTAATTGACCCACTATGCTGTTTACTTCTCACCTATGTCACAGATGGAACAAGTAGCCTGATGTGTTACCGGATTGATAAATCTGAAGCATCCGGTTGGAATTTCCTCTCCCCACCAAATATGGCAAGGATATGAAGCCCAGTGGCTGGCCGTGTTATAGTAGGGAGCGAGATGGAGCCAGGCAGACATTCTGCTGATTTTCTGTTAGAAGAAAAGCCCATTCTCAATACAGTTTTTGGTTCCCAAAACTATAATATTTTATGAACAGAGTGCACTAAGTTTTGTAGACTTGACCATTTGCCTGTTTCAAAACAATGGTGTCGTTTGCAATGAGTGCAAGGGAGAATTGAGTGATTGCTCACAAACACTTTACAGAGAAGGCGTTCCCAAACGCCAATAGGCTCTCGCTAGCTTGTGCAGAGCTCTGCCCACCTCCTTGCTTGTTATGCCCACTATGCTTAATTTGCTCCCATAGAAAACAGATGAGCACTCTCGGTTTAGTTATAAATATCTTACACTCAGCTCTATGACATAGGCAATCTTTTAATTCTCCATCCAGCCACAATGTAGAAGTCAGCAATTCAAAATTAGAGGAATTCAGTCATTTTGGTAAATGGTAACTTTGGTAATTGCAAAAACAATGTTTTACTTTTTTTATATACTGTGTCTGTGTCCATGTTATCCATGAGTTTCTAGACCATATGGATCAGGAGAAAATAGCCACATTAATTCAAAAAGCATCTCAACAATTAACTCTGAAACTCAACCAACTATTGACTTTTTTTCAACACTGCCACCAGTTTTGTGCCAAAACATTTACAATAAACATTGACATAGTAAAATAAATAAAAGTGCATACAAATAGAAAGGAGTTTTCATGCTGAAATCCTTATATTGGTATTTGCTAAGTTTAAGTGTTATATTTAGGATAATGTTTTACAGCTTTGTAACATATATATATATATATATATATATGTAAACTTCCAGCTTCAACTGTGTGTGTGTGTATATATATATATATATATATATATATATATATATATATATATATATATATATATACAGTTGAAGTTGGAAGTTTACATACACCTTAGCAAAATACATTTAAACTCAGTTTTTCATAATTCCTGACATTTAATCAGAGTAAAAATTCCCTGTTTTAAGTCAGTTAGGATCACCACTTTATTTTAAGAATGTAAAATGTCAGAATAATAGTGGAGAGAATGATTTATTTCCGCTTTTATTTCCCATTTCCCAAATTCCCAGTGGGTCAGAAGTTTACATACACTCAATTACTATTTGGTAGCATTGCTACCAAGCATTGCTTGGTCGAACGTTTTGGGGAGCCTTCCACAAACTTCCCACAATAAGTTGGGTGAATATTGGCCCGTTCCTCCTGACAAAGCAGGTGTAATGGAGTCAGGTTTGTAGGCCTCCTTGCTCGCACATGCTTTTTCAGTTCTGCCCACAAAATTTTCTATAGGATTGAAGTCAGGGCCTTGTGATGGCCACTCCAATACATTGACTTTGTTGTCCTTAAGCCATTTTGCCACAACTTTGGAAGTATGCTTGGGGTCATTGTCCATTTGGAAGACCCATTTGCGACCAAGCTTTAACTTCCTGACTGATGTGTTGAGATGTTGCTTCAATATATCCACATAATTGTACTCCTCATGATGCCATCTATTTTGTGAAGTGCTCCAGTCCCACCTGCAGCAAAGCATCCCCACAACATGATGTTGCCAACCCCGTGCTTCATGGTTGGGATGGTGTTCTTCGGCTTGCAAGCCTCCCCCTTTTTCCTCCAAACATAACGATGGTAATCATGGCCAAATAATTTTAGTTTTGTTTCATCAGACCAGAGGACATCTCTCCAAAAAGTACAATCTTTGTCCCCATGTGCAGTTGCAAACCATAGTCTGGCTTTTTTATGGCGGTTTTGGAGCAGTGGCTTCTTCCTTGCTGAGCGGCCTTTCAGGTTATGTCGATATAGGACTCGTTTTACTGTGGATATAGATACTTTTGTACCTGTTTCCTCCAGCATCTTCACAAGGTCCTTTGCTGTTGTTCTGGGATTGATTTGCACTTTTCACACCAATGTACATTAATCTCTAGGAGACAGAACGCGTCTCCTTCCTGAGCGGTATGATGGCTGCATTATCCCATGGTGTTTATACTTGCGTACTATTGTTTGTACAGATGAACGTGGTACCTTCAGGCATTTGGAAATTGCTCCCAAGGATGAATCAGACTTGTGGAGGTCTACAATTTTTTTTTCTGAGGTCTTGGCTGATTTCTTTTGATTTTCCCATGATGTCAAGCAAAGAGGCACTGTGTTTGAAGGTAGGCCTTGAAATACATCCACAGGTACACCTCCAATTGACTCAAATGATGTCAATTAGCCTATCAGAAGCTTCTAAAGCCATGACATCATTTTCTGGAATTTTCCAAGCTGTTTAAAGGCACAGTCAACTTAGTGTATGTAAACTTTTGACCCGCTGGAATTGTGATACAGTGAAATATAAGTGAAATAATCTGTCTGTAAACAATTGTTGGAAAAATTACTTTTGTCATGCATAAAGTAGGTGTCCTAACCGACTTGCCAAAACTATAGTTTGTTAACAAGAAATTTGTGGAGTGGTTGAAAAACTAGTTTTAATGACTCCAACCTAAGTGTAAGTAAATTTCCGACTTCAACTGTATATATGGGTAGAATCTACTGTACACCAAAACCAATTAGCTAAGGTGCTGGATGCAAAATGCTAAGCTGGAGAAACAGTCAGATGCTAATTTATTTAAATAGAGGCTAAGTTTTTGGTCAATCGACTTTCAGAGAATATTTGTAATAACGGAGCTGTGAGTCGGGAAGCAGGTGCAGGTGAAACATTTAATAAAACAGCGAAACCAGTAACGAGACAATTCCATAAGGCCACACGCCGGTAAACAAGAACAATAACAAGGGCTGAGAAAAGATAAGGGAGTTACATATAAAGGGGAGGAAATGATGATGGTAATGAAGTCCAGGTGTGAATCATGATTAACAGGTGTGCGTAATGATAAATCCAAGGACCGGTGGTTAATATTCTGGTGATGTTGTTAAGCCGGAGGGGAGGAGCAGAAGAGGATGTGACAATATTCCCACAAACAATTATGGAGTGCAACTCTTCACGTGGCACGGTAGGCCTTATGTTCATCGTCTTCAATATCTGCAACAAATGGGAACATCACCCAACTAAAGACCTACGTCTGGAACGTCAATTACCTACATTATGTGGACGCTTCATGAACTGCTCTCAACCTGTACTAATAGCGTATCATAGGGAATTGCCATTACATCCAATTTAGGCCAGCATTATTTGTAAGGTTCATGTGATCAAGTATTTACTTTAGGCTTCTCTCCACATTAAAAAAAGCTACCTCATCTAAGACACAGAGCAGTAACACCAGCCCGTAAAAAGTAACTTTAATTTCTATCAAGACAGGATTGACACAGGCCCTTATCCACCTAAGATGAAAGGAGTCTGTAAAAAACACCAGCCCATTTTTAATAGCAATCTTTATGGTTTGCAAGAAATATCCCCTTTCGACTTGCAAGTTTAACTAAAGTAAATGAGTATCCGTTTTTAACCAAAGCTTTTCACTCCTGGTGGTCTTAGTTTAATACATTCTGAGCGAGTCAAACCAACATTATAAAAAAAGATTATTTTTTTTTACACTTAAAACAACATAATTTATTTGGAAGTTAAAGTGGAATGTTTTTCATACACTGCATAGTACATTCTCCCCACTACACACAGAGTATGCACAGTTCAACTGCAGCTCAGCGGTATAATACATGTATCCTCTTTGATTTTTCAAAGATTGTGTATAGCAACTCAATAAACAAGATTTGCTAAAGCATAAGAAAGTAACACTGGATAAAAAGTGTTGTGATAGACATAGGGCATCCCTCACAGGTCCTCCTATTAGAGATTCAAAGCACACAGCCACACTTTTTTCCTCATTGTGTTGTATTCCTTATACACTGTCATCTTACTTGCCTCAGAGAACTTAACATTCAGCAGTCAGAACTATGCCAAGTTAAGCAGTCATTTCATGTTTCGGAAAAGGCAAGCTTATGTAACACATTTAAATAAGTTACACATCATTAAAGTGACATAAAAAAGACTGATCCAAATCTTTACAATATAGCCTTAGCAGTGTCAGAGTAATAAAAAATTCAAATTAAACGACACCAAAAATTCCTAATATTCCAACACTTACAGTGGCAAGAAAAAGTATGTGAACCCTTTGGAATTACCCGGATTTCACCATAAATTGGCCATCAAATTTGATCTGATCTTCATCTAAGTCCTAACAATAGACATACATAGTGTCTAATAACACCCACATTGTATTTTTCTTGTCTATATTGAATACATAATTTAAACATTCACAGTGTAGGTTGGAAAAAGTATGTGAACCCCTAGGCTAATGACTTCTCCAAAAGCTAATTGGAGTCAGGTGTCAGCTAACCTGGCGTCCAATCAATGAGACGAGATTGGAGATGTTGGTTAGAGCTGCCTTTCCCTATAAAAAAACTCACAAAATTTAAGTTTGCTATTCACAAGAAGCATTGCCTGATGTGAACCATGCCTCGAACAAAAGAGATCTCAGAAGACCTAAGATTAAGAATTGTTGACTTGCATAAAGGTGGAAAGGGTTACAAAAGTATTTCAAAAGCCATGATGTACATCAGTACACGGTAAGACAAATTGTCTATAAATGGAGAAAGTTCAGAACTGTTGCTACTCTCCCTAGGAGTGGCCATCCTGCAAAGATGACTGCAAGAGCACAGCACAGAACGCTCAATGAGGTTAAGAAGAATCCTAGTGTCAGCTAAAGACACAGAAATCTCTGGAACATTCTAACATCTCTGACGAGTCTACGATACGTAGAACACTAAACAAGAATGGTGTTCATGGGAGGACACGGAAGAAGCCGTTGTTGTTCCCAAAAAACATTGCTGCACGTCTGAAGTCTGCAAAAGTGCACCTGGATGTTCCACAGCGCTACAGGCAAAATATTCTGTGGACAGATGAAACTACAGTTAAGTTGTTTAGAAGGAACACACAACACTATGTGTGGAGGAAAAAAGGCACAGCACACCAACATCAAAACCTCATCAACTGTAAAGTATGGTGGAAGGAGCATCATGGTTGGGGCTGCTTTGTTGCCTCAGGGCCTGGACAGCTTGCAATAGTCGACGGAAAAATGTATTCCCAAGTTTATCAAGACATTTTGCCAGAGAATGTAAGGCTGTCTGCCAATTGAAGCTCAAAAGAAGAAGTTGGGTGATGAAACAGGGCATTGACCCAGACCAGAAGTAAATCAACAATAGAATGGTTTCAATAGAAGTCCTGACCTCAACACAATTGAGATGCTGTGGCATGACCTCGAGCAGTTCACACCAGACATCAAGAATATTGCTGAATTGAAACAGTTTTGTAAAGAGGAATGGTCCAAAATTCCTCATGACTGTTGTGCAGGTCTGATCCACAACTACAGAAAACGTTTGGTTGAGGTTATTGCTGCCAAAGGAGGGTCAACCAGTTATTAAATCCAAGGGTTCACATACTTTTCCCACCCTGCACTGTGAATGTTTACACGGTGTGTTCAATAAAGACAAACGTATAATTGTTTGTTTTATTAGTTTAAGCAGACTGTTTGTCTATTGTTGTGACCTTGATGAATATCAGATCATTTTATGCATAAATCCAGGTATTTTCAAAGGGTTCACATACCTTCTTGCCACTGTATATACTGTCTAATAGGCCCACAGGAATTGATTACATCAGACACTGATCGGCACTGAAGGCCAATATCAAACATTGCCAGAGATAGCCCTCTTTATTGGGTCATTTTATCACTGGGATTGTTACATAATATATTGTGCCTAAGGCCAAGGCCAAAATCAGCAACAATGAAAAGCTACAGTGAAATGTATATACATCTGGTGGCAAATAATTGTCTGTAAGGTTTCAACTGGACCCTGTAAGCTGCTCATTCATTATCAGATGTCTGTATATGTGTTTGCATGTGTATCTTGTACACATTTGTGTGTATATTTCTTACCACGTGGGTGATCCAACATTTACAATGACACAAAAAGGTCATGGCCCCCATTTTCTGCATTGATCAATTGTCTGTGGCCAATCTGTGAGTTTAGTGAGCCTGTGTCACAGCATCATGTGATGGTGCTTATGGGTAGTGACAGTGCTGTGCTATCAGATGTCCGTGGTCTCCAGGATCCTGGGCGTGTCCATCTCCCCGTTGGTGCAGCGCTTGCCGTTGCTCTGTCCATTGGCTCGGTAGTGCACACTACCACCTGGCTTAATGATGGTGTTCCCCTCAGGAGCGGTGAGCTCTAGGCTAACTGTAGCACGACTCGTCTCGGTCACAGAGGAGTTGGTGTGGTAGTGGGAGTAGGAATCTGTCCATTTCCACACCAGCTTAGTCTGTGCCCATTTCCTCCTAAGACATGCCTGCACCTATGGAACCAGACACTGAGTATTTTAAGAGCAACATAAATGCTAGCTTGAACATTCTCAGTAAATACTGTCAAACAAATATAAGATTTTCTGGATGATAATGATTATATTATTAAATAGAAATGTAAATTGTAATAGGTATACTGAGCTTAATCATATTTAAGATGCTGGCACTTACCTCTGCATTGTAAAAGCAGAATATAATTGCGACCAGGAGTCCCTATTTAAAAAAAAAAGTAATTCAGTGAATATTGAGTGTGGAAAGGTTATACCAATGTTTTGAATACATGACACATACTGTATGCAGGCTAGTTATATACATTTAGGTTAGTATAGAATGGAACTGTGAGCAGCACCATCCAATCCATACCTGGAAATGTGTAAAAATGTTCATGATGAACTCGTAGATGGCCCTAGCCTTACGTCCCTCTGGCCTCCAGGGAACCAGGATGAACTGGGCTCCCAGCAGAGGTATCAGGATGAGAGTGGCTCTCACCACCTTCATATAGGCATTAGACTCTGCACTGTGGGTCACCTGAAGCTTGGTGATCAACACACGCACTATATTGAGCAGGAAGAACAGGTTCACCTGGAGAGAGAGCGAGAGACAGAGAGAGACAGAGAGAAGAGGAATAGAGTGAGTGAATTGAGTGATTGCATTCAGTGATCGATTGTTTTCCATGAGCAATTGGCTACTTGCAATTCAAACCCAATATTAGATGAAAAGCATACATTTTCTGTTTGAGAACACTTTGGTTGCTATTTCTGCTAAATGTTTTTGTTTGTTTTGGTAGTGCAGAATCACCAGCAGGGCAGCATGGACAGGCCCATGGATGATGTAGAGCAGGTGTGTGTCGGAACTGATCCAGCATCTGGGAGACAAAGAGACAAACCTGAGCTCAACTGAGACAGAAACATCTGATTCTGAGTTTAACTGAGATATCAGTAACTGACAATGTTCTAATGCAGTATAGAGCGCAGAATGTCAATCTCTGCCACTAATATGCACTGTATTCAGAGGGAGTTGTGACACATTACCTGTCATCATAGAAGAGCCCACGGGCCACAGCATGTGTGATGGCAGGAATGATGGGGAAGCCTGGGAGAGAGATGGAGTTCATGACTGTCGAGCGTCCATAAGGCCTTCATAGATATGACATAACAAATAGAGCTTTCCTCGGGGACCCCCAGACATTTCACAATTTTGTTGTAGCTCTGAACTAGCTCACCTGATTCACCTATTCAAGGGCTTGATTAGTTGACAAGTTGAATCAGGTGTGCTAGCTCTGGTATAGATCGACTGGGGGTCCCCGAGTAGAGGTTCAAGAACTGATAAAGCACAGGCGGCACCTTATTTGGGGAGGACGGACTCATGGTAATGGCTGGAACTGAATAAATGGTATATCAACCACGCAGTTTCCATGTGTTAGATAACAATCCATTCACTCAATGTGATAGAGATATGAAAGCATAGAAGACTCATTGCACATTATGTAAGGGGAACTGCACCTCAAGGCTATGCCCAAACACTACATCCCAACCGTTCCGTCACCTCTGGTCTCTTAGCCCTCCCACCCCTACGGGAAGGCGGCTCCCGCTCGGCCCAGTCAAAGCTATTCTCTGTCCTGGCAGCCCAATGGTGGAACAAGCTTCCCCCTTAAGTCAGGACAGAGGAGTCCCTGCCCATCTTGCGAAAACATCTGAAAGCATCTTAGATAATCACGGCACCCCAGACGTCTGATAAATTACTAAAATGGCAATGTAAGTAAATTATGTGCTAGGGGAAAAGGATGGTCAAACAACAATGTATATCAGATAGCAGAGCAGGACACAGCAATTTGAACAGTGAAAAATAAAGATGCAGTCACTCACCCCAACCCAGGACATAGTACCAGCCCAGCTGCTGCTCTCCCACAAACACAGCCACGATGATGAGAGTGTGCAGGTAGATCCCCTCACACAGCATCCAGAAGTAGTTGGATCCAAACGTATACTGGTTCAGGACTGCCAGGATCTTGCAACCAATCTGAGAGAGAACAACACAGGGAGAAGCCTCAGGACAGGGGTTGTTTTTGCTCATATAAAATGCTAACTTTAAGTTGTCACTGGCACTCATTTCCACACATCGTGGAGGGTAGCACCTCAAAATGTTCACCAACCAGTAGCTATTCACCCTGATGGCAGAGATGCACAGTACTTACAGGGTTGCTGGCCCCCAGCTGCTGGTTGTTGGCTACAGCAGAGAGCCAGATGACGGTGCAGATGGAGTTGAAGATAAAGGACAGGAACATGTTCTTATGGAGGGAGTTCCTCTGGCAGCTCAGACTCCTAATGGGAGGATTAGAACAGAAAGAGAGGCACACTTAGGAAACAAACAAATGTGTAACTGTCTACACTGGCTCGTATAGGGTCATAGGAAAGCGCAGTCTTTCATTTGACTATGTGAATTAATTGGGCAATGTAGGGAACAACCAAAGACCTCTGTTTAGAGTAGAGGGCTCTGGTGTAGGAAGAGCAATACAAACAGAATCACTTTGATTAGAGGATGTAAAGTGAAAAGGTACACTAAAGTGACATTCAGAGCACAGTCTATCTGGTGGGTCCATAGAGGAAACAATGCATGACTCACTTGAAGTAGGAGAAGATGCAGAGTGAGATGATGAGAGATACCACAGACAATCCATGTCCCACAATGGCCAAGTAGTACAAGCTAAATGCAAACTGGGCAAGAAGGGAAAGAGGAAGCATTAATTCCCTTCTTTAACCTGGTAAACTCAGACACCATCTTGAGGTATTTTCTAAACGACACATAACATGTAAACTCCCTTCCTTCATTAGATACATTTAGACTTCAAAAAGTCCAAGAAACGCATGCCTAGTATTGTTAGGAAAGGTAAGAACCGTGGGATTCTGATACAGGTGTACAGCAACAACGTTCCCAAAATTGTCCACATGTTAGGGAATAAGAGATTTGAAAGTCTAGGTTTGAAATAAAATATGTCATAATTACCATTCCAAAAGGATACTTTTTTTTTGTCATATCTTTTTCCTAATGCTGGCACTCAAAACATGTGCAAATTCCTATAGTAAGACAGCCATTTTAAAAGTGCAACGTGCCATGCCTTCTTACAGGAATGCTATGCATACAGTGCCCTCAGAAGTTATTTACAACTTGACTTTTTCCACATTTTGTTGTGTTACAACCTGAATTTAAAATGTATTACATTGAGATTGTGTCACTGGCCTACACGGCATGCCCTATAATGTCAAAGTGGAAATATGTTGTTTAGAAATGTTTACAAATTAATTAAAAATGAAGTGCGGAAAAGTCTTGAGTCAATAAGTATTCAACCCCTTTGTTATGGCAAGCCTAAATAAGTTCAGGAGTAAAATGTGCTTAACAAGTCACATAATAAGTTGCATGGACTCTTGAATGACTACCTCATCTCTGTACCCCACACATACAGATAATTGTAAGGTCCCTCAGTTGAGCAGTGAGTTTAAAACTTAGTCAACCACAAAGACCAGGGAGGTTTTTCAATGCCCTGTAAAGAAGGGCACCTATTGCTAGATGGGTAAAAAAAAAAAATGAATATCTTTGAGCATGGTGAAGTTATTAGTTACACTTTGTATGGTGTATCAATACACCCAGTCACTACAAAGTTACAGGCGTCCTTCCTAACTCAATTGCTGGAGAGGAAGGAAGAAACCACTCAGGGATTTCACCATGAGGCCAATAGTGACTTTAAAACAGTTAAACATGGCTGTGATGGGAGAAAACTGAGGATGGATCAACATTGTAGTTACTACACAATACTAAACTTAATGAAAAGAGTGAAAAGGAGGAAGCCAAAACATGCATCCTGTTTGGAATATGGCACTCAAGTAAAACTGAAAAAAATGTGGCAAAGAAATTCACTTTATGCCCCGAATACAAAGCGTGATGTTTGGGGCAAATACAACACAGTCACTGAGTAACACTTCATATTTTCAAGCATGGTGATGGCAGCATCATGTTATGGGTATGCTTGTCATAGGCAAGGGCGTTTTTTAAGATGAAAAGAAATAGAGCTAAGCACAGGCAAAATCCTAGCGGAAAACCTGGTTGTCTGCATTCCAACAGACACTGGGAGACAAATGTACCTTTCAGCAGGACAATAACCTAAATCACAAGGCCAAATATACACCAAGAGGATATTGAATGTTCCTGTGGCCTAGTTACAATTGGCTAAAATCGGCTTGAAAATCTATGGCAAGTCTTGAAAATGGCTGTCTAGCAATGATCAACAACCAACTTGACAGAGCTTGAAGAATTTAAAAAATAATAATGTGCAAATATTGTGCAATCCAGGTGTGCAAAGCTCTTAGCCTTACCCAGAAAGACTCACAGCTGTAATCCCTGCCAAAGGTGATTCTGACATGTATTGACTCAGGGGTGTGAATACTTATGTTAATGAGATATTTCAGTATTTCATTTGAAATAAAATTTGCAAACATTTCTAAAGAATGTTTTCACATTGTTATTATGGTGTATAGTTTGTCGAATGGGTGAGAAAATTTCATCCATTTTTAATTCAGGCTGAAGGCACTGTATAAGGAGAAAGCTGAAGTCATAACATTTTCACTGATGTAATCAACTCATGTCAGATTCCCAGTTCGTCCACTAGAAGATCACATGACCACTTGAAACTAGAGGCGTCTGGTTTGGGTAGTACCTCACAGTGCGAAAATGGCTGAACGGATATCCAAGCCTGACATCTTAAAATGACCCAAAAGTTATAATTTAAAAAAATGTAACACACAGACATGCAAAGGAACTTCTAAGTTATTTTCCGATTCATTTTTCCCCATTGGAAACAAGTGAGAGATCAACAGCGAAAATGGAGGATGTATTCAAGGTCATGACATATTAAATGTGGATGGAAAAGAAATGCATCGCATTACACTGACCACCAGGGTGTACCCTTTCCATTTATACATTTTTTTTGCACTTTTGTTGACTTGACCTAAATTACATACTCTATTACTATGACCATAGCACAGCACATGATTTATGGCCTATGGAAGGATTCTTATGACATCGCCAACAGTAAGATTTGATTTTCCAAAAATAGAAGTGCTGTAGCTTTCAAAAGATATGCCACTTTCTATTTTCTGACTGAAATTGACAGAGTGGGTAGCAGTTAAGCTCCGTGGGCCCAAAACAACCCTCAGAGTTTAACAGGTATTAACTAAATGAACACAATAGAGAGATGAACTTAAAAACAATCACTAAATTGAATAACAAAAATGTCTAAGCCACTGTCAAAATTACTAAACAAGTTGGCTTAGAAGTATACCGTCAGTTTGTCCTTAGTGTACATCTGACACTGGGTGTAATTGGACCAAATACGGTTGCTCTCAGGGTGACGAAACCACTGTCCGTCCGAGTTGCACACTTTAGTCGCTTTCTCTGTTTGAATGGACACAGGGAGAGGATGGATGTCACAAAACACTTCAGGTAAGGCATCAT
Organism: Salmo trutta; assembly: GCF_901001165.1. Lineage (NCBI taxonomy): Eukaryota > Metazoa > Chordata > Actinopteri > Salmoniformes > Salmonidae > Salmo > Salmo trutta. The sequence goes on along the minus strand of NC_042986.1, from coordinate 18,351,855 downwards.
TAAATATCAAGTCAGTTTAATTGTGATTGTTACATGTGTGGCTGGCTGGTTTACCCGAGGGGTCAAAGTCCTGGAAGTACACAGGGCAGAGCTGCATGGCCGTGCCAGGTGCAGAGTCATCCCAACACAGCCAGCCGTCCCACGTGCGGTTACAGAATGTGCCTGCAAGGGGCGACAACAGAAGAGTAGCTGTGTACAGTATTATAGTAATGCAACTGTTTCATGTTTAAAATGTTTAGGATCATTGCCTTTGTTGAACTGTTTATTATATCATGGACATAATATAAAGAGAGTGACATTGTTAGTGATATTAGAACTTCTAAAAACCTAGGGCCTAAAAACCTAGAGCTAAATCTGTCACCATAAAATACAGTGTTGAGGCATTTAAGACAAACTGAAAACAACAGCCTCTTATTTCCTGTGAATGTCATGCAAAAGCAGAGTAATGAAAAACAGATCAAAAAAGCAAACACCTGTTAAATGTTTAAAATGTCTCTTCAAAATGTACTACGTTAAATAGTATAAATGCATTTAAAACAGAAACAGCTACATGTGCAAACAAAGATCACTTTAAAAAACAGTCCTAGTGAACAATACAATGACGTCTGTGTCCAGATTGTATGTACGGAAATAAGGTGCAAAATAGCATTTCAAAAGCCTCTATTTAGTGAGGTCGAGACACAGGGGCAGCTTGGAGACAAAGACCACTTCCCTTCTTTCAGACCTGAGGGTAGTCACTTCCCTTCTCCCCATTTCTCCCCTGACCTGCACCAATCCGCTATATTGTATGTGTGTGCACATGTGTGTAGTGCCTCACCAGCTTCATTGCGTGGTGGGTCAGAGATGATCTTCAGGTAGCACTCAAACTGAGCTGAGAGGATCTGGCTGCGGGTCACGGTGGTCGACAAAGGAATGTTGGGCACCTCCTCGGATGCCAGCATGGTCCCCACATCTTCACAGTGGCATACCTATTGGATGTTTAACAGCTCCTTTTATAGTTTCTAATCTGATAAAAACACACACATATTCAGGAGTCTCTCTCACCTCAACGGCCAGTAGTAGCACCGGAAGCCATAGCGCTGGGATCCTCCACATTGTTCTATATGGGACAAAGAGAGGTGTTGCCAGTGAGCATAGGTGAACTACAGTGGCTTGCGAAAGTAGTCCCCCCTTAGGCATTTGTCCTATTTTGTTGCCTTACAACCTGGAATTAAAATAGATTTTTGGGCGGTTTGTATCATTTGATTTACACAACATGCCTACCACTTTGAAGATTAAATATTTGTGAAACAAGACAAAAAAAACTGAAAACTTGAGGGTGCATAACTATTCACCCCCCCAAAGTCAATACTTTGTAGAGCCACCTTTTGCATCAATTACAGCTGCAAGTCTCTTGGGGTATGTCTCTATAAGCTTGGCACCTCTAGCCACTGGGATTTTTTCCCATTCTACAAGGCAAAACTGCTCCAGCTCCTTCAAGTTGGATGGGTTCCACTTGTGTAGAGCAATCTTGAAGTCTTACCACAGATTCTCAAATTGGATTGAGGTCTGGGCTTTGACTAGGACATTTAAATGTTCCCCTTAAACCACTCAAGTGTTGCTTTAGAAGTAAGCTTAGGGTTATTGTCCTGCTGGAAGGTGAACCTCCGTCCCAGTTTCAAATCTCTGGAAGACTGAAACAGGTTTCCCTCAAGGATTTCCCTTTATTTAACACCATCCATCATTCCTTCAATTCTTACCAGTTTCCTAGTCCCTGCCGATGAAAAACATCTCCACAGCATGATGCTACCAGCACCCTTCACCTTGGGGATGGTGTTCTCAGGGTGATGAGAGGTGTTGGGCTTGTGCCAGGCATAGCGTTTTCCTTGACGGCCATCTGACCAGAGTACCTTCCAAATGTTTGGGGAGTCTCCCACATGCCTTTTGGCGAACACCAAATTTGTTTGCTTATTTTTTTTTCTTTAAGCAATGTCTTTTCTGGCCACTCTTCTGTAAAGCCCAGCTCTGTGGAGTGTACGGCTAAAAGTGGTCCTATGGACAGATACTCCAATCTCCGCTGTGGAGCTTTGCAGCTCCTTCAGGGTTATCTTTGGTCTCTTTGTTGCCTCTCTGATTAATGCCCTCCTTGGGTTTTAATCAGTCTGAGTTTTGGTGGGCGGCCCTCTCTTGGCAGGTTTGTTGTGGTGCCATATTCTTTACATTTTTTAATAATGGATTTAATGGTGCTCTGTAGGATGTTCAAAGTGTCTGATATTTTTTTTATAAGCCAACCCTGATCTGTACTTCGCCACAATTTTGTCCCTGTAACGCCCTGGCCATAGAAAGGTTTTTTTTGTTCGTTATTTTGGTTAGGCCAGGGTGTTACATTGGGTGGGCGTTCTGTTATTTTTTCTAGGTTGGTTTGTTTCGTTGATTTTGGCCGTGTGGCTTCCAATCAGGCACAGCTGTAGTTTGTTGTTGCTGATTGGGAGTCACACATAAGTAGCCTGTTTTTTCCTTTGGGGTTTGTGGGTGATTGTTTTCTGTTTCGTTCATTTTTGACCAGACAGGACTGTTTGCTGTCGTTGCTGTTTAGTGTTTTGTTTATAGTGGTTCATTTTATTAAATATTCAAAATGAACACACATCCTCCGCTGCACCTTGGTTTTATTACGACGACAGCCCGTACAGTCCCTGACCTGTTTGGCGAGCTCCTTGGTCATCATGGTGCCGCTTGCTTGGTGGTGCCGCAGACTGGGGCCTTTCAGAACAGAGATTATATATCACATACACAGATCATGTGACACTTAAAGTCCACCTGTGTGCAGTCTAACTAATTATGTCATTTCTGAAGGTAATTGGTTGCACCAGATCTTATTTAGGGGCTTCATAGCAAAGGGGGTGAATACATGTGCACGCACCACTTTCGTTTTGAATTTTTTTGAAACTCTTTTTTTTCATCACACCAATTTGGACTATTTTGTGTATGTCCATTACATGAAATACAAATAGAAATCCATTTAAATTATAGGTTGTAATGCAACAAAATAGGGAAAATGCCAAGGGGGATGAATACTTTTGCAAGGCACTGTATGACGAGAGGAATCACAAGCATGGAAGTAGTAGAGGGGAGCGGCTGTATTTCTAACTGTGGGATATACTTCTTTCTACGGTCTGGTTCATGGTAGAAATTATTTGCAGCAAGCTCTCTTTGAAGGGACCACTCAACAGTAATTGGCCATACTATGAGGAGACAACAAAAAGACATGTTTGTTTATGTGTTTGTGCTGACGGAACACACATTGCAGGGTCTCAGAACAGGATGTCCACTCAAAACAGGTCACAGCACCAGTCGTTCCGCCCATGGTCAGGGAACATGCATATTTACAATACCAAGAAAGACGAGGATGTTTATTTGAAGATCGCTGAAATCTGATGTAAAAGTATACAAAGCTTGTCCCTCATGAAATCCACACTCTTCTTACAAAATGTTAATTCACTAACCCAGCAAAAGAAACCTTTTGAATTATAAAGCACAGTCAAATTCCAGCTGAAGCAGGGACATAGAAGTATTGATCTTTGAGTACTACGAGACATATGAAAACATATTTTTAGTGAGTTATTAAAAAATGATGAGCGTAAAACATGAGCAAAGGGAGAGAAAGACAGGAGGAAAAGAGAGGATAGAATGTGGAATGCTTTGGAGCTTTGGGGGAAGACTGTTAGTAAGGGAGGATGAGTCACACACCTCCAGCTCTCTCTCACTCATAACCCCAGGTTCTTTGGAAATGTCATAACTGTCAATGGTCACACAGAGATGGGTGTGGATCACAATCTAAGAAGGGAACCACAGCATCTTACTACAGCTCTGCTCTAGATATCTTGTAAATTGTCTTTGACCTTTTATCTGTGACCATGGGTGTGGGATAGAGAGATAAGAGAGAGAGAGGAATACAGAGAGAGAGAGGGTAAGACCGGGTACAGAGGCAGAACACAAGCCCCATGGCTGACCCCTATGGCAGGACAATCCACAGAGGTACACGGTTGGCCCAGAAACGCAATACACTGGTGTAGTCTATATATAGGGTCCTCTCTCTTCAATGGCTTGTCACCTGATCAAAGTCCCAGGAGGGACACGGGTGTCACACTTATTCAGTAATGTTCTCATACAACACCCTTTCACAATCAAGCAACGTTCCCATTCCCTTTCAGTCTGTAAAACTATTATTTGCCTCCTATGCCAAGGAAAACAAACACACTGAGTAAAAACATTTTCAAAAATTTAATAATTTGTAGTGGTAATATGATTTTTTGTCATTTGTTAACAATACAACTAACTATCACTTAATCAAACTGCTCAAAACTGATGAACCAAAATTATGTAGTGCCTAGTTAACGTATATAGTTTGATAACTGCTAAACGCTGTCAATTTCTATAGTTTCACTTCACAAATGTATCAATTTGACATCCATTTATGTTTGAAGGTAAAACCAAATCTATGGATAAGGCTGTAAATACTACATCATTCTCCATCGGGCAGTGTGCTGAGGTAGTCTATATATAGGGTCCTATATCTCTTCAATGGCTTGTCACCTGACCAAAGTCCCAGGACGGACACTGGTGTCACAAGTGCTCAGTAGTGTTCTCATTCAACGCTATACAACACCCTTTCACAATCAAACAACTTCCCATTCAGTCTGTAAAACTGGTATTTGCCTCCTATGCCAAGGAAAACAAACTGAAATGAGAACTGTAATTACAGTCTGGTTGTTATCATGAACCGAGTAGTAATGAGCAGGATATTACATCCTGATGATAACAATTAATCAGACTTGATTCACTATATAAAAAATGTCAAGTGTCACATGACACACGAGCCCTAGAGAGAGAGAGAGAGAGACGCACACAAGGAAATCAGATTGTTACAGAAATTAATACCTCCTATTGACATACGGGGAAAATTAAACAAAAACAAATAAACTAAATTGCTATTTGGCCCTAAAAAGAGATTATAAATGATCAGAATAGCTCTACTCTGTCAGAAATACAAAACAGAGACACAACATGACCAGATACAAGCTCAGTGACCACCAATACAGTACCACAGAATGAGTAGTAATACCCATAAAACCTAGGGGTCAAACAAGGAAATGATTCCAATTGTTTTTCCACCATTCATTTTTCCTGTAGGAGATTTTAGAAACACTTCAAATAAGGGCTGTTTCTTGTAGGCTTACCCTGGCGTGATGTTTTGATAACCTTGTAAATCTCTCTAGGTGACTTTTATCAATATATGTCTGCATTTATCCCCCCAAAATTAAAAGCTAATTAGCTGCTAATGTGGCTATCATAAAGAACTGCCATGATGATCTGGATGAGACTGCCGAATCGAGGAAAATGTAAGAATCTCTGGATTCTAATGTTAACTACATTTAGTAATTAATAGACAACATTTCTTTAAAAATCGACAAGTGTCTAAACTGTCTTGTCCAAGTTTAAAATTGACACAATACCTGTTAGCAAAGGTGTCAGCTAGAGATTTATTTTACCTTTATTTAACCAGGTAGGCTAGTTGAGAACAAGTTCTCATTTACAACTGCGACCTGGCCAAGACAAAGCAAAGCAGTGTGACACAGACAACACATGGAGTAAACAATAAACAAGCCAATTGTCACGTCCTGACCAGTATAAGGGGTTATTTGTTATTGTAGTTTGGTCAGGACGTTGCAGGGGGTATTTGTTTAGAGTGTGTCAGGGTTTGTTGGGCTATGTGTTTATGTAGAGGGGTGTTTGTTTAGAGTGTTCTGGGGTTTTTGGTAATTGTTCTGGTTTTGTATTTCTATGATTTTCTAGGTTGTGTATTTCTTTCTAGGTTGGTATGGCTCTCAATCAGGAACAGCTGTACATCGTTGTTGCTGATTGGGAGTCATACTTAGGTAGCCCTTTTTTCACCTGTGGTTTGTGGGAAGTTGTTTTTGCACTGCTGTGTTTAGCCTGCAAGACTGTCAAGCTGTCGTTCGTTTTCTTGTTTTGTTATTTAAGTGTTCAATAAAAAGTTTAATATGAGCACTCAACCCGCTGCGCCTTGGTCTACTACGTACGACACCCGTTACACAATAAACAAGTCAATGACACAGTAGAAAAAAAGAAAGTCTATATACAGTGCGTGCAAAAGGCATGAGGAGGTAGGCAACAAATAGGCCATAGGAGCGAATAATTACAATTTAGCAGATTAACACTGGAGTGATAAATGAGCATATGATGTGCAAGTAGAAATACTGGTGTGCAAAAGAACAGAAAAGTAAATAAAATAAAAACAGTATGGGGATGAGTTAGGTAGATTGGGTGGGCAATTTACAGATGGACTATGTACAGCTGCAGCGATCGGTTAGCAACTCAGGCAGCTGATGTTTAAAGTTAATGAGGGAAATAAAAAAAATTCTCCAACTTCAGCGATTTTTGCAATTCGTTCCAGTCACTGGCAGCAGAGAACTGGAAGGATAGGCGGCCAAATGTGGTGTTGGCTTTGGGGATGATCTGTGAGATATACCTGCTGGAACGTGTGCTAATGGGTGGGTGTTGTTATCGTGACCAGTGAACTGAGATAAGGCGGAGCTTTACCTAGCATAGACTTATAGATGACCTGGAGCCAGTGGGTCTGGCGACAAATATGTAGCGAGGGCCAGCCGACTGGAGCATACAGGTCGCAGTGGTGAGTGGTATAAGGTGATTTGGTAACAAAACGGATGGCACTGTGATAGACTGCATCCAGTTTGCTGAGTAGAGTAATGGAAGCTATTTTGTAGATGACATCGCCGAAGTTGAGGATCGGTAGGATAGTCAGTTTTACTAAGGTAAGTTTGGCGGCGTGAGTGAAGGAGGCTTTGTTGATGACATGCAGGAGCTTGCAGGGATTTGTAGTCTTGCATGAGGTCTACTTTTAATCTAATTAGCATTTTCAAATCTGAGAGTAAATAGAGCTGAATATTGATAAGACACTTTGTCCGAGAGAGATTTACATGGTTATCAAAACGTCACGCCAGGGTAAACCTACACATAACACAGACCTAATTGTAAGTGTTTCTAAAATTCCCTATGGGAAATGATTGGTGGAAAAAAGAATGGAACCATTTCCCTGTTTGACCGCTAGGTTTTATGACACTTCCACTGTGGGGCTTTATTGGCTATAGAAAAAGGGAGACACAAAAAGACTTGGCTACCCAAAGAGGAGTGTGTATGTAGTCACTGCACGACATGGGAAGTAAAGATAGATGCACTTCTTCCACCATTAAAAAATATATGTTATTCAGAAAGAGAGTCATTCTTCGAAGAAAATAGTCAATTTATTCAAAAATAAATTATTAAACCCAGAGGAAAAATGTTAAATACTCATGGACGAAGGAGCGTTGGCTCCTCTTGCAGCCAAATATGTATTTGCCACTCATTGCCTGACACTGGGCCAATTGAGATATTGCGCGTGATTAATACATTTCAGTTAATTACTATAGCTCTCGCCCTTGGGCCAATCAGTGTCATTTTGTAAATGCCGGATCTCTATGGCAAGACACATAATTCATCCAAATTGAGTCAAAATCGGAACAGTGCTGTCTGAGGTATCGCGTGTGACGAAAGTACAGACTGAGACAGATCCAGTCTCCTCCCAAATTAAGCAGTAACACTCGCTATTATTATTATCCCAAATTGTAATGATGGTAGTTGTATCACTAATATAGTGGCGATGATAATAGTAGTAATAGTGTTAGTAGGTAGAAATGATAGCTAGTAGTGATAATAGTGTAAATAAGTGGTTGAAGCATACATTTTTGTAGTAATAAGTGGTTTGTTATTTTTCATGAGAGCGAGAGAGACATTTAGTAATTGTCGATTGACAACTACACCAAACTAATTAAATAAAGACAGCACTTCAAAAAGTCTATTTCACACGATAGCCTGCTGGATTTGCGAGAACTTTTCTTTCATTTTGATTTCGGCATAAATGAAAATGTCGCACTGACTTGTCCACGGATTTATGTTTCAGCATTGTTTCAATGAAGAGTACGGCGTTTGACGAGCCATGTGCGACATACACACAGTTACAAGCCTGCTAGAGTTAGCGGCAGGTGAACGAGCAATATCCACCGCCGTACTGTAGTATGGATAAAGCCTGAGCTGGAATGGGAAGTTAAGTGAAGCTGGCTAGCTTTAGCAGTATACCTCTCAGGCGCCTTGCGAGGCTATTGGCCCCTTAACCTGAGCCCTAATCTAGGTTCAGCAGAATGTCAACTCAAAACAAAAAGACAGTGTTAAAGCTAGAATCTTTAGTTGCTGCATCCATTTTTTTATGATATGTATACCCATTGATTCTTAAAAATATATATATAATTTAAATGCCTCAGCTTAGTTAAACTGTCATAACCCATCAGAACCTAAAACATGAGCTTGTTTTACTCCAATGTTTGTAAACAATGTGAACAAACACTGTATCATGGTCATTCCTTGCATCTTTAGCTATGTCTGTGAATTTGAGGTGACAGCTTTCTTATTGTTTCAATTAAGGATTCTAGCTTCAAGGAATGAATATTGGTCTACCAGCATCCCAGGTAGTTCACTTAATTCAAGATTTAATTGGTACTTATAATACCTGTAGTTAAGCAAAAATAAATGCTCTACACTATTTAGATGTATTTATTCACTGGTTTGCAGACCAGGACAAACAGTTTCAAGGTATGACTATATAAAAATGTAATTACTGCTAGAAACTGTCCCTTGACAACCACTCAGGAGGCTCTTCATAACCACCACAAATTCATGAAGTTGTCATTTCAGTCCAAGTCTTTTTAAGGCAGACGCAGAGCTATTCTAAGCTTTGATACAGGACCATCAAATCAAAGTACTTTAACTTGTTTTAAATATCCTCTTGGGTTACATGTAGCACTGAAGCGCTCTTTGCTAACCTCTATCCATGTACCATTACAGTGTATGGGTATTTTCAAGTTCATCCTTCCTTACATCATTTTCTACCAAAGAGTCCTGCCACTGGAAAAGTACAGATGTGACTACAGTGCGTCTTGAACATCTTGAATAATACCAACTTGTTTCAAGCAGACCACCATAGTCCCCGTGCCCAAGAAAGTCAAGGTAACCTGCCTAAATGACTATCGTCCCATAGCACTCACATCTATAGCCATGAAGTGCTTTGATAGGCTAGTCATGGCTCACATCAACACCATCATGCCAGAAACCCTAGAGCCACTCCAATTCACATACCGCCCCAACAATCTCTATCGCACTCTACACTGCCCTTTCCCACCTGGACAAAAGGAACACCTACTGTATGTGAGAATGCTGTTCATTGACTATAGCTCAGCATTCAACACCTTAGTACCCTCCAAGCTCATGACCTTGGGACTGAATATATCCACGCTACTGGATCCTGGACTTCGACGGGCCGTCCCCAGGCGGTGAGGGTAAGCAACACATCCGCCATGCTGACCATCAACACGGGGGCCCCTCAGTGGTGTGATTAGTCCCCTCCTGTACACCCTGTTCACCCACGACTGCGTGGCAGTGCATGACTCCAACACCATCATAAAGTTTGCTGACGACACAATGGTGGTAGGCCTGATCACCAAGAACGATGAGGCAGCCTATAGGTAGGAGGTCAGAGATCTGGCAGTGTGCAAGACAAAGGAGCTGATTGTGGACAACAGGAAACGATGGGGCTGTAGTGGAGCGGGCCAAGGACTTCAAGTTGCTTGGTGTCCACATCACTAAGGAATTAACATGGTCCACACACAGTGCCTCTTCTCGCTCAGGAGGCTGCAAAGCTTTGTCACTGGCCTTCAGATCCTCAAAAAGTTCTACAGCTGCACCACTGAGAGAATCTTGACTGGCTGCATCAACGCTTGATACAGCAACTGTAAGGCACCCGACCACAAGGCACTACAGAGGGTGGTGAGTAAGGCCCAGAACGCCACAGGGGCCAAGCTCCCTGCCATCCAGGACCTATATACTAGACGGTGTCAGAGGAAGGCCCCCAAAACAATTGTCCGACTCCAGCTAACCAAGCCATAGACCAGTCTCTCTGCTACTGCACGGCAAGTGATACCAGTGCACCAAGTCTGGAACCAACAGGACCCTGAACAACTTCTAACCCCAAGCCATAAGACTGCCAAACAAACGCTGCTAGATAGCTACACGGACCATCTGCATTGACCCTTTTTTTAACAAACTGTTGCACTGACTATGCACACACACCCCAACATACGCACACATGGATACTGACGCCAAAAACACCCACACACGCTGCTGCTGCTACTACTACTGCGCCACATATGCTGCTGCTACAGCTGTCTATTATCTATCCTGTTGCCTAGTCACTTTACCCCTATCTACAGTATATGTGAATAGCTACCTCAATTACCTTGTACCCCTGCACATCAACTCGGTATTGGTACTCCCTGTACATAGCCATGTTATTTTTACTCATTATTGTTATTCACTGTGTATTTATTCCCTGTGTCACTATTTCTATTTTATCTTTAAGGACCCCTAAGTAAGCATTTCACTGTTAGTCTTCACCTTAACTACCACAGTCATGTGGTAAGACCCTTCCTTTATGATTTGTTTAACCTAGCTGTCACTGTGTCACGCTCGTCAAAATAAGTAGACCAAGGCGCAGCGTGCATAGAGTTCCACATGTTTTAATAAATGAAACTCACCAAAACAAATAGATGGACAGCTGCCTCTGATTGGAAACCACACTCAGCCAAAACAAATAAATAGAAAAACTAGATTGCCCACCCCACAAAACACCTTGACCTAACCAAACTAGAGGAAAATAAACGTCTACGGTCAGGACGTGACAGTACCCCCCCAAAGGTGCGGACTCCCGGCCGCAAACCTGAACCTATAGGGGAGGGTCCGGGTGGGCATCTATTCTTGGTGGCGGCTCTGGTTCGGGCGTAGCCCCCACACCACCCGCTGATCCCCCCGCTTCTGTGTCGCCGGAGGAACCAGACTGTGGATCATCGCCGGAGGCTCTGAACTGCCGACTGCCACTGAAGACTCTGGACTGCAGGCCGCCGTCGCTGCAGGCTCCGTGCCATGGATCGCCGCTGCAGGCTCCGTGCCATGGATCGTCGCTGCAGGCTCCGTGCCATGGATCGTCACTGGAGGCTTTGTGCCATGGATCAATTCTACAGGCTTCTTGCCATGGATCATCCCTACAGGCTCCGGGCCATGGATCATCACTGGAGGCTTCGTGCCATGGATCATCACTGGAGGCTTCGTGCCATGGATCATCACTGGAGGCTTCGTGCCATGGATCATCACTGGAGGCTTCGTGCCATGGATCATCACTGGAGGCTTCCTACGTGGAGCTGGAACCGGTCTCACCGGACTGGGGAGACGCACAGGAGACTGGGTGCACAGAGCAGGCACAGGGTATACTGGGCCGTGGAGGCGCACTGGAGGTCTGGAGCGTATGGCTGGCACAACCCGTCTTTGCTGGATGCTCAACCCAGCTCGACAACTGCAGGGCGCAGGCACAGATCGCACCGGCCTGTGAGTGCGCACTGGCGACACAGTGCGCATCACCGCATAACACGGTGCTTGCCTCGTCAGTCGCTCCCCACGGTAAGCACGGGGAGTTGGCTCAGGTCTCAACCCTGACTCTGCCAAACTCCCCGTGTGCCCCCCAAGACATTTTTGGGGCTGCCTCTCAGGCTTCCTTCGTTGCCATGCCTCCTGATCTCGTCGCTGTTCCTCCCTCGCTGCTTCCACCTGTTCCCATGGGAGGCGATCCCTTCCGGCCTGGATCTCCTCCCACGTCCAGGATCCTTTGCCATCCAGGATGTCCTCCCATGTCCACCTCGTCTTCCCCGTAGGCGCACGCTGCTTGGTCTTCTTGTGGTGGGATCTTCTGTCACGCTCGTCAAAATGAGTAGGACAAGGCATGCGTAGAGTTCCACATGTTTTAATAAATGAAACTCACCAAAACAAATACAGACGCAAACGAAACGTGAAGTAATGGTGTGCTCACAGGCACAACACAAAAACAAGATCCCACAACTCAAGGAGGGAAAAGGGGCTGCCTAAGTATGGTTCCCAATCAGAGACAACGATGGACAGCTGCCTCTGATTGGAAACCACACTCAGCCAAAACAAAGAAATAGAAAAACTAGATTGCCCACCCCACATCACACCTTGACCTAACCAAACTAGAAGAAAATAAACATCTAAGGTCAGGGCGTGACACACTGACCAACCAGCACCAATATTTCCCTGAGCAGTTTGCCGTTTCCTTTCCCAGTTCTCTTTTCTAACTTTCATTCAGTTTTATTAATTCCTTAGACATCAGACCTTGATGACTACTTGGGTACTAAATCTCCACCCACACGTTAGTAGCATCTTTAACCATTTGACTAGAAGAGATGCTAATCATGCATTCCATATTTTATGAAAATTATTTGGATTTCCCAGCTCCTTTCTGACAACCCCATGACCCCTGAGAGCAATGCATCTTTCTGTCCTTTAGGGCAGGGTTTCCCAAACTCAGTCCTGGCCCCCCCCCCCCCACATTTTGTTTTTTGTCCTAGAACTACATAGCGGATTCAAATAACCAACTTATCATCAAGCTTTGATTATTTAAATCAGTTGTGTACTGCTTGGGCAAAACACAAAACCCTGCTTTAGAGGCACATTTTTTGAAGGTGGCTCTGACGCCAATTTGTTGTTTCTTGCCACAGAATGGTGGTAGTTGAGTTTAGGGACAACCTCTACACATAATTTCCCCCCCTCTTTTGCTTACTGTAAGTCAGGCTGTCATAGCTCACTTACTGTAACTCACTGAGAAGCCTGTTTATTTGTATTACAAAGGGGCTGCGGAGAGCCTCTCCGAATCCCAGGAAGGATTAAGTATGAGGAGGCCTCTCTTCCTCTGTTGTCCTGGCACTTCCACCCCCCCTCGCCCAACAACCACAGGTTAAAAATAAGCCATTGTTAGCCTACACCTACACAAAGACCTAGGGTTTTAGAGGGAAGTAAACTTTGAACTTCCATCATTAGGCATCTGTAATATCGTTTAACTTTTTTTAAACATATAACTGCCAGGAAATGTGACTTTGATAAAACTAGAACAGTTATGCTATACACGTCAACAACATACTGTGTGTAGGCCAACCTCAACTAATGTATGGACCACAGTGAAAAGTCTACTATGACATACGGTAGTTAGAGTATTCTTTACTTTTACTCTGACTGATTCCATAAATCTCTGAGTCAATTTTTGTTTTCCAGGAATTTTCATAAAGCGCTCTATTGGTGAGTGATTATGGACTTTTTCCCATAGCTGGATCCAGAAATAGTTTTCCAAGCTTGGAGCCATGCCATACTGTTTTGCCAGAGAGAGAGAGAGAGAGAGATCAGACCGTCCACAACAGTTCCCCAACACACTGTCCCATCACTGTGATACCCCAAACAAACACACTCTCCCACCGACCATGGTGCCAGTAGGACTGGGTGGACATACTGCACCCACTCCAACACATACAAAAATATGATCCCTATTTTATGATCCAGATTTTGCCACCAACCCCCCCCCCCCCCCCCCCCCTCCACTGATATCTGTAACACTGGCAGAGCAGGTATGACATGTTTCAGACCTCCTGTGGTTATATTACTTAAAGGGTTTATGCCCCCGCAGTTTATATAACAGCCTGCTAGTCAAAATAATCCATAGGTAACATTAACCCCTGGTCCCCTTTCCTTCCACTACCCAGAAAAAGCAGTCAGTTCGGCACAGGGTCTTGGCATGATTGCAAAAGGGTTTTGGACTAAAGTAGCAGGCACAACACATACCACTCAACAGCTGCCTGGCAGGGGCAGTGTGTTCTAGGGCAAAGATATGTTGGAGGGCTGGGACTCCTGAACAGAACCATTAAAACCAGCAACACAATATGCACAAATAGAACAGACCTGGAAACACCGCAAGTTGCTTACTTACTGATAGCCTTTGATGTGAAGCCTTTAACGTTACATTTAAGTGACATACAAAACAGTCACGTGCAGTATGTAATTATGAAGGCACAACAGTCAAGGATATTCGTAATTTAATATCACTTCCATCCTTTGTTCTTAGAAAGCCAACTTGTTGCAATAACCACGACCGCACGAACGCAAGCACATACGAGCGCACACAAACATTTAGATTTTTTATTTAAATTTATACCCTCCAAATTCTCCAAACAAGGCAACCAACTGGCCAGGGCGTGTTTGTCATGCAACCTGTTTGGGTGGGGTTACTTGGAGACTGCGCGTGCATTAGTGTCCAAAATGTGCCCATATGACCAAATGCATTTTATTTGTCTAATTGATATTGTTTAGTTGATAGGCTATTTATTTTTATTTTCTTAAAATGACACGGAATTCTATTTCGCTGGGCATGCATAGGCTAATGACAGACAATCGCGTCTATGACAGTAACATAGATGTCACATTCTGTAGCTTACAAAAAAATATATATGGTCTTATAGTGTGTAAAGCAAAAACATTTGCAGCTACAATGGACATCCTCTTGGAAAATATGTAAAAATACACATACCTTCAGAATTTGTTGGATGCTCTCTACTTTCCAAAATCTTCCCACCTTCACATGTTCCAGTGTAAACGTCTCAGAAACTGTGTCCAGTCCGCACCAAAGCGTTGAATTGATAGCCGCGATTGTTGAGGGCGGTCCGTCTCAGGGTTTTAGGGTTTTTATAATCAACATGAAATTTGGATTTCAGTGCCTAACTGGTTATTTCCATGATTGAGTCAGTGTTTACATTTTTTGAAGCAATGCTTACACTGGTCCTACCACTGTAAATTAGTTAGTCTGCAACTGACTGTTGACATTAATGACATGTCAGTTGTCTTGCCTGAGTCTTTTAGACTAGCAAGCTGCTGCTTCATTCAAATGAAATAGAAAACGCATGATTTATTGCTGAGGAGGGTGTTATTTTTTGTAGCAATTTCATGCGTTCCCAATTACATAAACATAGGCCTTGGTTGTCACTAGTTACCACATCCACTGAGTAAAAATTGTCTTGGCCTTTTTTGTAAAAATTCATGAAAGCAAAAATGTGCTTTTTGGTCTTAAGTTAAGGTTATGGTTAAGCATACGGTTAACAGTGTGGTTAGGGTTACGTTTAAAATCAGATTTTAAGAAGATAAATTGTAGAAATAGGCGGGGTTTAGCCATAATTATGACTTTGTGTCTGTGGTAACTAGTGATTGGCTACTAATAAAAAGGGACAAACTCGGCACAACCCGCATTTTGGTCACTCATTCAACGTCTTACAATCCAACATTAATTAATATTGTAGACTAGTCTGTCTAACACCCATGGCCGTAACTACATTTGAGGACACCGTGGTCCGGACCTCGGTCATTTTGTTACATTTTATTTCTATATACATTTCTATACAGTACCAGTCAAACGTTTGGACACACCTACTCATTCCATTTAAAAAAATATGTTTTTACTATTTTCTACATTGTAGAATAATAGTGAACACATCAAAACTATGAAATAACACATATCGAATCACGTAGTAACCAAATAAGTGTTAAACAAATCCAAATATATTTATATTTAAGATTCTTCAAAGTAGCCACCATTTGTCTTGATGACAGCTTTGCACACTCTTTGCATTCTCTCAACAAGCTTCATGAGGTAGTCACCTGGAATGCATTTCAATTAACAGGTGTGCCTTGTTAAAAGTTAATTTGTGGAATTTCTTTCCTTCTTAAATGCGTTTGAGCCAATCAGTTGTGTGTCACGTCCTGACCAGTAAAAGGGGTTATTTGTCATTGTAGTTTGGTCAGGGCGTGGCAGGGGGTGTTTGTTTTGTGTGTTTCGGGGTTTTTGGTTTATATTTTCTATTTCTATGTGTATATCTAGTTTTCTATTTCTATGTTGGGGTTTTGGCAATGACCTCCAATTAGAGACAGCTGGTTGTCTCTAATTGGAGGCCATATTTAGTTGGGTTTGTTTTCACTTGTGTTTTGTGGGTGGTTATTTTCTGTATAGCCTGGGAGCCTTATGGAACTGTTTTCGTCGTTTGTTTATTTTGTTTTGAGTGTTCTTTAATAAATTAAGAAGATGAGCACTTTACCCGCTGCGCCTTGGTCCAATCCTTACGACGCCTATGACATTGTGTTGTGACAAGGTATGGGTGGTATACAGAAGATAGCCCTATTTGGCAAAAGACCAAGTCCATATTATGGCAAGAACAGCTCAAATAAGCAAAGTGAAAAGACAGTCCATCATTACTTTATTAAGACATGATGATCAGTCAATCCGGAAAATTTCAAGAACTTTTAAAGTTTCTTCAAGTGCAGTCGCAAAAAAACATCAAGCACTATGATGAAACTGGCTAACATGAGGACCACCACAGGAAAGGAAGACCCAGTGTTACCTCTGCTGCAGAGGATAAGTTCATTAGAGTTACCAGCCTCAGAAATTGCAGCCCAAATAAATGCTTCACAGAGTTCAAGTAACAGACTTCTCAACATCAACTGTTCAGAGGAGACTGCGTGAATCAGGCCTTCATGGTCGAATTGCTCCAAAGAAACCATTACTAAAGGACACCAGTAAGAAGAACAGACTTGCTTGGGCCAAGCAACACGAGCAATGGACATTAGACCGGTGGAAATTTGTACTTTGGTCTATGAGTCCAAATATGATATTTTTGGTTCCAACTGCCGTGTCATCGTGAGATGCAGAGTAGATTATCGCTGCATGTTTAGTTCCCACCGTGAAGCATGGAGGAGAAGTTTTGATGGTGTGTCAATGTTTTGCTGGTGACATTGTCTGTGATTTATTTAGAATTAAAGGCACACTTAACCAGCATGACAACCACAGCATTCTGCAGCCATACGCCATCCCATCTGGTTTGCGCTTAGTGGGACTATCATTTGTATTTCAACAGGACAATGTCCCAAAACACATCTCCAGGCTTGTAAGGATTATTTTACCAAGAAGGAGAGTGATGGAGTGCTGCATCAGATGACCTGGCCTCCACAATCACCCGACCTCAAACCAATTGAGATGGTTTGGGATGAGTTGGACAGCAGAGAGAAGGAAAAGCAGCCAACAAGTGATCAGCATACTGTATGTGGGAACTCCTTCAAGACTGTTGGAAAAGCATTGCAGGTGAATCTGGTTGAGAGAATGCCAATAGTGTGCAAAGCTGTTATCAATGCAAAGGGTGGTTACTTTGAAGAATTTCAAATATAACTTTTTTGGTTAATACATGATTCCATGTGTGTTATTCATTCATAGTTTTGATGTCTTCATTATTTTTCTACAATGTCCAAACTTTTGACTGGTACTGTATATCCTGTTGGGGATAGGGGGCAGTATTTGCACGGCCGGATAAAAAACGTACCCGATTTAATCTGGTTATTACTACTGCCCAGAAACTAGAATATGCATATAATTATTGGCTTTGGATAGAAAACACCCTAAAGTTTCTAAAACTGTTTGAATGGTGTCTGTGAGTATAACAGAACTCATATGGCAGGCAAAAACCTGAGAAGATTCCTTACAGGAAGTGGCCTGTCTGACAATTTCTTGGGCTTCTTCACTCTCTTTATTGAAAACTGAGGATCTCTGCTGTAACGTGACACTTCCTACGGCTCCCATAGGCTCTCAGAAGGCGGGAAAAAGCTGAATGATGTCTTTGGAGCCCCTGGCTGAAAAACATTAGCGCTTTTGGTAAGTGGTCGATCAGAGTACAATGAGACTGAGGCGCGTGCACGAGGCGACCCCATGTTTTTATTTTCTCTGTCTTTGAACTAAAACAGGGTTTCCCGGTCGGAATATTATCGCTTTTTTACGAGAAAAATGGCATAAAAATTGATTTTAAACAGCGGTTGACATGCTTCGAAGTACGGTAATGGAATATTTAGAATTTTTTCGTCACGAAACGCGTCGGGCACGTCACCCTTTACCCTTCGGATAGTGTCTTGAACGCACGAACAAAACAGAGGATATATGAACATAACTATGGATTATTTTGAACCAAACCAACATTTGTTTTTGAAGTAGAAGTCCTGGGAGTGCATTCTGACGAAGAACAGCAAAGGTACTCAAAATTTTCTTATAGTAAATCTGACTTTGGTGAGGGCTAAACTTGGTGGGTGTCCAAATAGCTAGCCCGTGATGGCTGGGCTATCTACTCAGAATATTGCAAAATGTGCTTTCACCGAAAAGCTATTTTAAAATCGGACATAGCGATTGCATAAAGGAGTTCTGTATCTATAATTCTTAAAATAATTTTTATGTTTTTTGTGAACGTTTATCATGAGTAATTTAGTAAATTCACCGCAAGTTTGCGGTGGGTATGCTAGTTCTGAACGTCACATGCTAATGTAAAAAGCTGTTTTTTGATATAAATATGAACTTGATTGAACAAAACATGCATGTATTGTATAACATAATGTCCTAGGATTGTCATCTGATGAAGATCATCAAAGGTTAGTGCTGCATTTAGCTGTGGTTTGGGTTTATGTGACATTATATGCTAGTTTGAAAAATGGGTGTCTGATTATTTCTGGCTGGGTACTCTGCTGACATAATCTAATGTTTTGCTTTCGTTGTAAAGCCTTTTTGAAATCGGACAGTGTGGTTAGATTAACGAGAGTCTTGTCTTTAAAATGGTGTCAAATAGTCATATGTTTGAGAAATTGAAGTACTAGCATTTCTAAGGTATTTGAATAACGCGCCACGGGATTCCACTGGCTGTTGAGTAGGTGGGAGGATTTCGTCCCACCTACCCTAGAGAGGATATATAATTCAGTCATATCAAGAATATATACAATGTACACAATAAATAAAATCATATATATATTGTACACAATAAAGAAAATAAATTATGGGTCAACATCTAAATATTGCTCCCAGTGTTGATCAAAGCTCAGAACGCTTATATTCTTGATCTGACTGAGTTCTAATCTCGCCTGCCTCTGCAAACGAGTGGAATTATGAATAGCAAGCTGCAGCGCTCCTAGTTGCCGGTGATTTTAATTCAGTAAAATTGCAATCCGTTTTACGAAAGATTATGGATACTGACAAGATGCGTCTCTCCACCCTAACAATGGGAGTCGTTGTCTACAAAGCGGCACTGTGGGCTCTGTAGCTCCCACCCATCCTTTCTTTGGATTAGTGGATACATCTCATTATTGTAATCATTTTTAATACTCAATGAGGGTTGTTGATGTCTTCCGCTTGTATTCAATGGAGAGAGATGCTATTCTACTAGCCTCCTGCCATGAATATGCACAGCCATCTCGAGACAACTCCGATATAAAGTGTTTTTTCTCAGTTTCCGGGATGTCACGTGTCCTTCTTATATCATTACACTTGTAACAACTTAAGCATTACAAAACGTATATTCGATCAAATAAACCTCATGTAGCAAATAAGCCATAATTTTGTTTTTGCCAAATTCAACACTCTCTCATTGACCTCCATACAAAAACTCCTTGCTTGGAGGACGAAACACTGAAAAAACGCCACATGCTGGAGGGTGTCCAATTTTCCGCCGAGTTAGGCCTCTCGCTACCTCTTCTGGACTGAAATATGTTCCCGGGATTCATCTGATGGCATTAAGAAGTTTAACACATCAGTCACCGGCTTCATTAATAAGTGCATCGACAACGTCGTTGCAACAGTCACCATACGTACATAGCCCAACCAGAAGCCATGGATTACAGGCAACATCTGCACTCAGGTGAAGGCTTGAGCTGCCGCTTTTTCAAGGAGCAAGACACTAACCCGGACGCTTATCCTGCTACGCTCTCGAACAAACCATCAAACAGGCAAAGAGTCAATACTGGACCAAGATCGAATCCTACTACACCGGCTCTGATGTTCGTCGGAGGTAGCAGGGCTTGCAAGCTATTACAGATTATAAAGGGAAACCCAGCCACGAGCTGCCCAGTAACATGAGTCTACCAGACGAGCTACCTTCTGTGCTCACTTCGAGGCAAGCAACACTGAATCATGCATGAGAGCACCAGCTGTTCCTGACGACTGTGGGATCACGCTCCTTAGCTGATGTGAGTAAGACCTTTAAACAGGTTAACATTTACAAGGCCGCAGGGCCAGACAGATTACCAGGAAGCGTACTCAGAGCATGCGCTGACAGCTGGCAACTGTTTCACTAACATTTTCAACCTCTCCCTCACCCATTCTGTAATACCAACATGTTTCAAGCAGACCACCATAGTCCCAGGTAGCCTGTCTAAATGACTATCGCCCCGTAGCACTCACATCTGTAGCCATGAAATGCTTTGAAAGGCTGGTCATGGCTCATCATCCCAGACACCTTGGATCCACTCCAATTTGTATACTGCCCCAACAGATCCACAGATGGTGCGGTCAGAGACCTGGCAGTGTGATGCCAGAACAACAACCTCTCCCTCATTGTCATTAAGAGACAGTTTATGCTGGCTGGTGTGATGCAAATGCAGAGCCTCCAGAGGCACGCAGAGGCCAAATTGTGCTCCGTACCGCTGTGCACGTTTCAAATTTCTAATGATGCGGAGGGCTCTGTATACCTCTGCATTGACATGATTGGTTGATGGTAGGTGAGGGTGGGAGGTCAGTCAAGTATCAGTCAAGTAAGACCTGATGAGAAGTTTGATGAAATATGCTGTTGTGGAAAAATTCTTACAAAGGGACACTTGAAGTTAATCTTAAATGACTCATTGTTTATTGTCAGTGTGTTGGAGAGGTTCCAACCAACTCAATGCACCATGTCAATCAGGAGCTCTCCCCCTGGGCAGACCCAGCAGTTGTGTTATATACGGCTATACACAGACAAGTTATATTTCCATGATTTTGCATAATTAATGAATCATTACCGTGTTGTTTCACTCATGTGACCGACCAATACTGTTTCATAACATGTGACCGACCAACACCTCACGAGGCTTGAAACTGAGATATCTTTAGTTTGTTCTCAAAACACGATTGTTCATTCTCAGAACAACGTTTGGGTGTACTGCCAAATTGCAGCTACTGATAGGTGTGATTTGTTCAGTCAGCCACTTGCATGAACACAGAAATTAGTTATAAGAATAGCACAAACATAAAAATTTCCCTTACAGTGCCCTAGCCTACCACACAAAAGCACTATGGATTTATTTTCCCTGTTTGACACAGACATGCTCAGGAAAGTGATACCACAATTTAAGCCTTCTACCTGCCTTCTTGATCCTATCCACACCACTTTCTTCAAAACAGTTTTTAATTGCATATCTAAAGAAGCGCAAGCTATTGTTAATCACTCCCTGTTCACAGGCACTTTCCCCACTGCACTAAAAACTGCTATGGTCAAACCCCTTTTGAAGAAAAGTAATCTAGATTCTTCAGCTTTTAGCAATTTTCGACTAATCTCCAACCGTCCATTCTTAATAAGCAAAATTCTGGTTTTCAAACAGCTAAATAATTTTTTAAGTGCTAAATGTATTTTAGAAAAATTCTAATCTGTTTTTTGGGCCCACCACAGCACAGAGACAGTCTTAGTTAAAGTGATAAATGATCTTGGAGCCAACACAGATGCAAAACAGCTGTCTGTCCTTGTACTCTTGGATTTAAGTGCTGCTTTCGACACTGTTGACCATGATACCCTTCTGGACTGAGAGGTGGGTTGGCCTCTCCGGTCCAGTTCTAAATTGGTTTAGGACCTATTTAACGAGTAGAGAGTTTTTTGTCACCCTTGGTGAACAGAAGAAAATACATATCACATGTGGCGTTCCGTAAGGTTCGATTTAGGACACAGTACTGTTAAGTTTATACATGTTACCCCTTGGCAGCGTTATCAGAAAGCACAGCATTAATTTTCACTAATACGCAGACGATACACAACTTGCCATTTCTGTGACATTTTAGCTACACAGATAAATTATTAGACTGTATTAGTGAGGTATATACTTGGATGGCTCACAACTTCCTCCAGCTAAATCAATACAAGACCGAAGTACATACTGTTGGAGCCAAAGCACAGAGAGAGAACTACTGTAATGGTCTCCTGTCTGGTCTACCCAGGAAAGCCATTGGTCAACTGCAAAACATACAGAATGCTGCAGCACGGGAACTGACGAAGACCAGACAAAGAACACCCATTACACCGGTTTTAAGGTCTCTGCACTGTCTGCCTGTGAGTTTTAGAATTCATTTTAAGATTATTCATTTGGTTTTTAAATCCATCCACAACTGTGCACTCCAATACATGTCAGATATGCTTTTAAGTTATGTACCCAGTAGGTTCCTCAGGGCCTCTGGAATAACCTGCCAGAGAACCTGAGGGGGGCTGAAACTGTGGACATATTTAACAGAGATCTTAAAACACATCTTTTTAGCTTTGCCTTATCTTGGGGTGCTTTTTAGTCATTCCGTTTTTGTTGTTATTCTTTTTCTATCCTCATGTTTGTTGTGTGTTAAATATTTCTGCTTTTTTTCAATGTTTTTTTGTTTTGAAGAACATTGTGTTGCATTCCATGTCTGAAATGTGCTGTATGAAAAATGCTTGATTTAATTTGATCTGTACAGATGCAAACAGGTCCAACTGCGCTCTCCCAAACCTTTCCCACAGCTGTAACATAACCTGAGGATGCAGACTCCAGTCCCTCTCCGGCAGGCCATTTCTCGAAAGCGTCTCTGCTGCCCGGTTCAAGACCCTGGGGATGTGCTCTGCCCGCAGTGATGTTAAGTGGGTCTGAGCACACAGCAAGAGCTCCCGTGCCATTTTGTGGAGGTGCTGTGATCTTAATCCCCTCTGGTGATTGATATACGCCACTACCATGGTGTTGTCTGATCTGACCAGGACATGCTTCCCCTCCAAGTAGGGCAGAAACTGTTGGGGTACGAGGCGAACTGCCCTGAGCTCCAGCACATTGATGTGCTTGCCACTCCATGTGGAGCTTCAGCGTCCGCTCACAGCTATGCTTCTGAACACCGCCCCCCAACCCGCTAGCGAGGCATCGGTGCACACTAGCTCCCTACGGTGGACTCTGTTCAGTATCACTCCCTCCAACAGGAATGAGTGAGAGTGCCATTTCAACATGTCCTCACACATGCATTTGCCACCGATAGCTGACGATGTCTGTGTCGTCTCTGGTGTAGATGGTGAGAGTTGAACCATCGCTGGAGTGGCTTGAGGTGAAAAAGGCCCAGCGGAATCAACAGAGAAGCTGACGTGAGTAGGCTGAATAACTTCTGGAACTCTAATACGGACACGGCTCGTTCAAGCCGGAAACAGTCTAGGAGTAAGAATTTCAGATTAGTCCCGTGTACCGGGTAGTGCTGCGGCTGACCCCCTTAAATAGCTGCCGCCGCACATCTTCCACCACTTCCTTTTCTCGGTACATTCCAGAGAGGATTTGCTTGGTAAGAGCTCTATGTTAGAGTGTATAAGTGCAGAAGTATACCCGCAGCTATTCAATAGCTTGGAGCTGCTTGCTGGCTAGCTTCTCCATCATGGTGTTCTGCTGCCCCCCACTCGGTTTGGCTTGTGCCATCTCGTTTGGGTTTCATCCTTGTTTTTATTACTTGGGACAGTGTACCAACCTGGGCGATACTTTGTTTGGTCTACCAGTATTGCAACGCTTGGGGTTCCACTTAATAGTCTGTGGGACTTTCTGTCTACCGGAACCCTCCCGGTTATAGCCTTCGGGTTCGGGGACCACGCCTACCCCGCAAGATCGGGAGACTGTGTATGTTTAGCTCCGGCGGGCTTGCAGTTCTCCAATGAGAGAACCACGTTTCATCTCCCACAGGGCACAACCATCTTGCCTAAACTCTTGTGTGTTCCACTGTGAACGAGCTATGCAAAGTAGCTAGCTTAACGAGAGGTGACCATTGCAGGACTAAGCACGGTTCTAAGCACACTTTCCCTTAAGTCCTGTCAACTAGCACACCCACGTATATAGCAGGAGATAAGCTATAAACGTGGCGTGAATTACAGCCGAACCACACGTATAAAGTAAGAAATAAGCTATAAACGTGTGTGAGGTAGATTGCTCTGCCCCTTCACGATCAAGCAGTTTACACTGTTGGCTTAATTATTTTTCCACAAGGAAAAGTTACAGCCATTCATGTCTCCTCTCCTTCATTCAGATAGTGTATGAGACAAAGGCTGATACTGCAGGTCCGAAGTGATCTTTACTATTATCCAGTATTGTGCAGTGTTTACTATAGACATAGTATACTACACTGTTGGCTTAATTGTAGTACAGCCATTCACGTCTCTTCTCCTTCAAATAGTGTATGAGACTAAGGCTGATACTGTAGGTCCCATTCTATATTATTGAAAAGTATTGCGCAGTTCACGACGCTGTCTGTGTGGGTGGAACATTTCAGTTTATCCGTGATGTGTACGCCGAGGAACTTAAAACTTTCCACCTTCTCTACTACGGTCCCGTCGATGTGGATAGGGGGATGCTCCCTCTGCTGTTTCCTGAAGTCCACGATCATCTCCTTTGTTTTGTTGACGTTGAGTGAGAGGTTATTTTCCTGACACCACACTTCGAGGGCCCTCACCTCCTCCCTATTACACTGAGAGTTTCAGTATATAGCTGGGTTTACTATAGTTTTGTTACATTAGTTTACAGTAAAGACAGTAACTATCCTAGTTTCCCTTAGAAACTAACATAACAGCTAGATTACACTGCTGGTCTTGCACAGTATGTAGCTGGGGTTGCCATATTATTTTGTTATACTGCAGGGTATACTACCCATCTCTTCTTCCCACAGAGAGAAACTATAATTTCCAATATAGCTTTTTGCTTTGATAAATGTGGTGTCCCTGCCAACAGGCAGCGGACTGCGTCTAAGAAGGATGGCACTCTGCAGTCACCCTGAGGTGCTTGCCGCTGTTATTGACAGCTTCTCACAGGCCCAAAGGCCAAACTAAGAAAGGAAAGTTGAGTCCCCACGGGCACTGAATACAGTGATGGAAGGCTACGAACTCCAACTCCGATGCTGGCTAAGGCTATAGTTCTGGCTCATCAGATGTTGCAGGGTCTTCTATTGTTGACGCCCTGGTTGACTGAATGTTTCCGAATGAGATCAGATGGAGTGTCAACCTACATCCAAAGCCCTCATTCTGGCCAAAGGTTCTGTCTGACACGTTAACCGGCCATTACAGTTGTTCACACACGCCCCTCTCGCTGTTGCGGGTGAACTAGTGTGTTGTGCCAGGCTACGGCAATTTACTATTTTCACAGATGCAGGCAATATGAAAGCTTTATCAGTTTTCGTTAACTATGGTGAGAGAGTTTTTGACCAGGGCCTATCCGACCGGACTCTCACATTGCATAGTGGACACTGTTACTGCAGCATTTCAGCTGGCCCGTCGGCCTTTGTCCTTTGTCTTTTGCTGTGGTGGCGTATTCTACTGGAGGAGTAAATGCCTTACCTGGATGATTGGATAGTTTGAACCATCCAGGGAACAGGCCACAACGGACACGAGGACCCTCTTGAACCACATTTGAGTTATGTGCCTCACCCTAAATGAGGAGCCTTCCCTGTAGCTCAGTTGGTAGAGCATGGTGTTTGCAACGCCAGGGTTGTGGGTTTGATTCCCACAGGGGGCCAGCACAGAAAAAAAAAATGTATGAAATGAAATGTATGCATTCACAACTGTAAGTCGCTCTGGATAAGAGTGTCTGCTAAATGACTAAAATGTAAAAAATGAGAAGTGTCACTTGACCCCCTTACGGAAGGTGATTTATCTCGGGGGGGGGGACTAGAGTCTACACCCTCAGGTGGTGCTACAGCTTTGGGACAGGTTCGGGAGAGCACAGGTGGACCTGTTTGCATTTCAGGAGAACACTCATTTCCCCAGCTGGTTCTCGATGTCGGACCCTATAGGTCTGGACGCCTTCGCTCGCGATTGGCCGGCAACACTGCTTTAAGCTTTCCCAACATTTCTCCTGATCACAGCTACGCTAGACATGGTCATCTTGATAGCTTCATGCTGGCCAAGATCATCAAGCTTCAGCCTCCTGTTGTCTCTCTTCTCGGGGACCCCATGGCAGCTGCCCCTGAGGCCCAACCTTCTTTTCAGGCTGGGGGGGACACTGTGGCATTTGGACTCGCACTGCCTCCATCTTCGGGCTTGGCCTCTGAGAAGCGTTAGTGGACCAGTCTAGGCCTTCAGGACAACGTGGTGAACACGTTGCGGAGTGCCATGGTTTCTTCCACTAATGTGTCATATCAAATGTGGTGTGGCATATTCTGTACCTGTTTTACGGTTTTCATAGTTACGGTTTTCATAGTCACTGCTTAATACGGGGCGAGTGGCATCCACATTGAGAGTGTATTTAGCTGCTATCTCGGCATTCCATGACTATGGCCAAGAGGGACCCATGGCTGGCTACCCATTGCTCTCCAAATTTATGAAGGGAGTTTGACATCTGTGTCCAACAATGGCTCGCTCGGTACCAAACTGGAACATTGACGTGGTGCTGTCAGCGTTTGTTAAGCCACCCTCGAACCCTTAGAGTCGATGACTTTGAAGCACCTATCTACGAAGGTAGCATTCCTGTTGGCTATTACCTCCACTAAGAGGGTGAGTGAACTTCATGCACTTTTAGTGAGAAATGAATGTTTTTCTGAATGGGTCCAGACAAGAGGAGTGTCACCCTTCGTCTTAACTCCTCACTCTTGCCGAAGGCCCTGTTTGACATGTGAACCAGCCCTTACATTTGTCCGCATCTGCTCCTCCCGTGGCTGTGGGTGAATTGGGTGTTATTTTCCCCAAGTGTGCTCTGCCAAAGGGTCAGGGCCTTGGACACTTATATTAGACAGACACAGGCAATACGACAGTCTGATTGGCTATTTGTTTGTTATGGTGAGAGAGTTCTGGGCCAGAGCCTATCGATACAGACTCTCACATTGGATTATGGACACTACTACTACAGCATATCAGCTGGCCAGCCCGCCTCTGCAGTCTGATGTAGTGACGCATTCTGCTAGAGGGGTAGAGTTCCCCTCAATGACTGCGACACACTGCCCAATATGGTGAGATGAGAAATGTTTTGACTGAGATCAATACAACTGTTTCATCTTTGTTAATAGATCGATGTAATGATCTGCGAGATTTGATTGATAAGTTAATGTCGTGGCTACATGATTTGGGCCTTAAAACTGTTGTCAATGTCAAATACATAGATAACTGTGAGAAATGTAAAACCAGTTTTTTGCAGAATGCAACTTTTGTTTATGAAGTTAGTCTATCAACAGAACCCTTTGCTGACACTTTCCAGAATTTATTCACAAGAGGGATGCATCGAGTACATGTAGAAAATGTTATTTAGTGCTAGGCAGACAAACAGTGTGGACTTCCAATCCAGATATTCTTATCCTTCCTGTGAACTGTGTTACCTCAGATGGTAAATCAGTTAGGCGAGATCTGATATCCCCATCTCGTAGTATTGACATTCCAGTTGGCGACAACAGACAGGCATACAGATGGAGATCAGTTATATGCCACTCAGGCAAAACAGCAAAAAAGGGGCACTACTGGTCAAACAGTTGATTTTTGACGGTTTTGAATTGAAGGCAGATGACCTACATATTTCAAAACTGCCCAAGAATAATGAAAACATAGATGGAGTGATGTATTTTTATGAAATTTGTAAAGAGGGCCCTCATGGACAAACTGAAGGAGAAGAGGTCTGTTATGTAGATATTGCTCCCATTCAAAGCCCCTACAACTCCAAACATGCTAAGGGTTGTGCTTTACCCATTCTTTCTTAGCCGGACATGGTGGCGACCCGTCATTCAGAGCCCCACCTGTTTTGAGCCCCACTTGTTTAGCATGTTATTTTGGCATTAACACGTGTCACATATCAGTTTGCAAACAATGAACCCAAAAAATATTTTAGTTAATAAAGTCACATACAAACATGGTCTCTTTTTTGCTTTCTTGAGTAAGGCAGCTCCAAAATGCAGGTGTTTCAGCCTAGCTCAGTGCTTTCTGTGGTGGTTGGGCAGCCAGTGGAAAATACGGAGCGTAGGGGTTGGTAATGTTCTCTGGTTGCACCAGGCTTGGCTCAGTGTTCTGTCAGTCATGGGGACACTACGTCACTGCTAAATCGACGCAGGGAGCTAGAAAATTCAAGCCCCTTGAGTGCTACCATAGATCTATATTAGAAGTTCCAATCCAAGAAGGGTCAACTCGGGCCTCTATCTAGAGCTCCAACCTGAAGATCACTGACGTCATGATTTGACGTCGTCTTGAAAGCACCATAAATCCAGAGAATGCCAGACGTTGATGACAAAGTTTGATGACAAAATATGCCCACAAGAAGAACCGCCGCGCCACCTTCCTGTTCAAGTGAGCACAACAAGGTGAGTCCAAAAATATATTGTATGCTGCTGCATCAATTATGTAATATGCCAGGGAGATATGTATACTGTAGCTAAGACAGTAATACTAAGTGTATGTTGTGTAGTAAGCTGTTAGTAGCCTGTGTGCCTCACCCTAATAATGTGGTCCCTTTCCCTTTCAGAACTTAGTCTACTGTTCTGACTTGGTGGCGCACATCTAGCCTTAGCCTGTTTAGAGAAATATATTTTATTTTGTTATTTATTTTGTTTATTTATTATTATTATGAACAATAAAACAAATACAAAAACAGAAACATACAAACAAGAGTACATAAACCTAACAGACAGGGGTATTACAAATCAAGATACATTTTCAATTAGTCAAAAAGTTTTATGGTGGTATTGCTTTTTTCTTTTTACACTTACTGATAATTTAAAAATAATATTTCAATTCTATTTCAAACAATGTGATCAGGGGTTTGTTCACTGCCCCCTTCATTTTATGGATAAAGAATCTTCCTGTCACAACTCCCGCCGAAGTCGACCCCTCTCCTTGTTCGGGCAGCGTTCGGTGGTCGACGTCACTGGCTTACTAATTGCCACCGATCGATGTTTCACTGTTCATTTGGTTTTGTCTTTATTGTGTACACCCGTTTTGAGTTTCCCTAATTATGTTCATTATTTAAACCTCTGCATTTCCTGTTTGTCTTGTCGGTGATTGTTTGTCTGTTTAGTGTAGTTGGAGGTGTTTCTCCAGACTATGTATTTTTATGAGAAGATGGATTGAATAATTTTAGTAAACACGTTTTGTTTACATTCATCCCTGTGTCCTGCGCCTGACTCCTCCACTTCTCTAAGAAGATCCATTACAGAATCACCGACCACAAATGGAGTCAGCAGGAGCAGCCAGTTCTCCTAGTCATCTAGAGGAGCACGTTCAGCAGCAGGCTAAAATGATCCAGGATCTAATGACGGCCATGGATTGCGTGCTGCTGACCATGGAGAGAGTGGAGAGGAAAGGATGTCCCGTCGACCCAGCCACACCACCGCCCGGTACACCTCTGGATCCTATCCAACCGCCGTCTGGATCCGGTGGGATTCGGCTCTCGCTCCCGGGAGCGTATGACGGAGCAGCTGCCGGGTGTCAGGGGTTCCTACTCCAGCTAGAGCTCTACCTGGCGGCTGTCCAGCCGTCGCCCTCGGGACGCGAGAGAGTGAGCGCCCTCATCTCCTGTTTGACTGGTAAAGCCCTAGAGTGGGCCAACGCCATCTGGGAGGTGGAAGACCCGACTCGGGAAAACTACGAGGACTTCTCCCGCCGCTTTCGGGCAGTGTTTGATCATCCACCAGAAGGAAAAGCGGCGGGAGAGCGCTTGTTCCATTTAAGGCAGGAGATGAGGAGCGCTCGGGAGTTTGCACTGGATTTTAGAACTGGCGGCTGGTGCAGGATGGAATGAGCGGGCCCTGATCGATCACTACAGGTGTGGTTTGCGAGAGGACGTTCGTAGGGAGCTAGCCTGCAGGGACACCACCCTCCACCTGGACCAGCTGATGGACTTATGTATCCAGCTGGATAACCTGCTGGCCTCCCGCGGACGTCCGGATCGGGGTCCGTTGGTTCCATCCTCCAGTCCCTTAGACCCAACACCAATGGAGTTGGGCGGGGCTGGTACTAGGGAGACCGGAGGGGAAACCGTTCCATGCACCAGAGGTGACCGCAGAGGACACACTGCTGGTCGGTGCTGGGGAGGTTTTCCAGGTAGTCGAGGTGGTAGGCGGAACACTGGTGGTTCATCTCAGGTGAGTAGGCACACGACTCACCCAGACCCCCCTGTTGCTCACATGTGGTTGTCTATAAGATTTCCAGGGTTTTCCCCGCATTCCCAGCATAAGGCGCTAGTAGATTCAGGCGCAGCTGGGAACTTTATAGATCGGTCTTTGGCCAATAGATTAGGGATTCCTATTGTTCCCGTTGATGTTCCCTTCCCTATACATGCCCTAGATAGTCGTCCTTTGGGATCTGGGCTGATTAGGGAGGTCACAGTTCCCATTGCTATGGTGACGCAGGAGAGTCATGAAGAGAGTATTAGTCTCTTTCTGATTGACGCTCCTGCGTTTCCCGTTGTATTGGGGCTTCCCTGGTTGGCTTCTCATGATCCTATTATTTCGTGGCAACAGAAGGTTCTCAAGGGATGGTCCTGTCAGTGTTCAGGGAGGTGTTTAGGTGTTTCCTTAGGTGCCACTACGGTGGAAAGTCCAAACCAGGTTTCCACCATGCACATTCCCCCCGAATATGCCGATTTGGCAATCGCCTTCTGTAAAAGGAAGGCGACTCAATTACCACCCCATCGACCGGGGGATTGTGCGATAAATCTCCTGGAGGGTGCTGCACTTCCCAGGAGTCACGTGTATCCTCTGTCACAGGAGGATACACGTGGAAGGATACACTATGGAAACATATGTAGCTGAATCTCTGGGACAGGGATACATTCGGCCCTCCATTTCACCTGTCTCCTCGAGCTTCTTTTTTTGTGAAGAAGGATGGAGGTTTACGCCCGTGCATTGACTATCGAGGTTTGAACCAGATTACTGTGAAATACAGTTACCCGCTACCTCTGATCGCCAGTATGACAGAGTCATTGCTCGGGGCGCGCTTCTTCACAAAATTGGACCTCAGGAGCGAGTACAATCTGGTGCGTATCAGGGGAGGGGATGAGTGGAAGACGGCATTTAGTACTACATCTGGGCACTATGAGTACCTCGTCATGCCGTATGGGTTAATGAATGCTCCATCCGTCTTCCAAGCATTTGTGGATGAGATCTTCAGGGACCCGCACGGGCGGGGTGTAGTGGTGTATATAGATGATATTCTCATATACTCCACCACCCGCGCTGAGCATGTGTCCCTTGTGCGTACGGTGCTTGGTCGACTGATGGAGCATGACCTTTACGTCAAGGCGGAGAAATGTCTGTTCTTTCAACAGTCCGTCTCCTTCCTTGGGTACCGTTTGTCCGCGTCAGGGGTGGAGATGGAGACTGACCGCATTTCAGCTGTGCGTAATTGGCCGACTCCAACCACGGTAAAGGAGGTGCAGCGGTTTTTAGGGTTTGCCAACTACTACCGGAGGTTTATCCGGGGCTTTGGCCAGGTGGCGGCTCCCATTACCTCCTTACTGATGGGGGGACCGGTGCGGTTGCGGTGGTCGGCTGAGGCGGACAGAGCTTTTGGTAACCTGAAGGCTCTGTTTACCACGGCTCCAGTGCTGGCGCATCCTGATCCCTCCTTAGCGTTCATAGTTGAGATGGATGCAGCCGAGGCTGGAATAGGGGCTGTGCTATCTCAGCGCTCGGGTAACCCACCAAAACTCCGCCCCTGTGCTTTCTTTTCGAAGAAGCTCAGCCCGGCGGAGCGAAACTATGACGTGGGGGATAGGGAGTTGTTAGCTGTTGTCGGGGCTCTGAAAGCGTGGAGACATTGGCTTGAGGGGGCTAGACACCCTTTCCTCATTTGGACTGACCACCGAAATCTGGAGTATATTCGGGCAGCGAGGAGACTGAACCCTCGCCAGGCTAGGTGGGCTATGTTTTTCACACGCTTTTCTTTCACTCTTTCTTATAAACCAGGTTCCCAGAACATCAAGGCAGACGCACTGTCCCGGCTGTATGATACAGAGGAGCGGTCCACAGAGCCCACTCCCATAATTCCACGCGGACATCGAACGGGCGTCACCTGCAGAACCCACTCCCTCCCAGTGTCCCGTTGGGCGCGTGTACGTGCCGTTTGATGTTCGCGATCGTTTGATCTGTTGGGCCCACACATCACCCTCCTCTGGTCATCCTGGTATAGGTCGGACGGTGCGCTGCCTTACGGGGAAGTACTGGTGGCCCACGTTAGCCAAGGACGTGAGGGTTTATGTCTCCTCCTGTTCGGTATGCGCACAGTGCAAGGCACCTAGACATCTGCCCAGAGGGAAATTACAACCCCTTCCCGTTCCGCAACGACCGTGGTCACACCTATCGGTGGATTTCGTGACGGATCTTCCCCCGTCACGGGGGAACACCACGATCCTGGTCGTTGTGGATCGGTTTTCTAAGTCCTGCCGTCTCCTTCCTTTGCCCGGTCTCCCTACGGCCCTACAGACTGCGAAGGCCCTATTTACCCATGTATTCCGGCACTACGGGGTGCCTGAGGATATAGTCTCTGATCGGGGTCCCCAATTTACGTCTAGAGTCTGGAGGGCGTTTATGGAACGCCTGGAGGTCTCGGTCAGTCTTACCTCAGGGTTCCACCCCGAGAGTAATGGGCAGGTGGAAAGAGTCAACCAAGAGGTGGGTAGGTTTCTGCGGTCCTATTGCCAGGACCGGCCGGGAGAGTCGGCATCATTTATCCCTTGGGCGGAGATGGCCCAAAATTCCTTACGCCACTCTTCCACTAACCTTACCCCTTTTCAGTGTGTGCTAGGGTATCAGCCGGTCCTGGCACCATGGCATCAGAGCCAGATCGAGGCTCCTGCGGTGGATGAATGGTTTCGGCACTCGGAGGAGACATGGAACGCTGCCCATGTACGTCTGCAACGAGCCATCAGGCGGCAAAAGGCGAGTGCCGACAGCCACCGCAGTGAGGCCCCGGTTTATGCACCGGGGGATCGGGTCTGGCTCTCGACCCGAAACCTGCCCCTTCACCTGCCCTGCCGGAAGCTGGGTCCGCGGTTTGTGGGGCCATTTAAAGTCCTGAGGAGATTGAACGAGGTTTGTTATAGGTTACAACTTCCCCCTGATTATCATATTAACCCCTTGTTCCATGTGTCTCTCCTCAGGCCGGTGGTAACTGGTCCGCTCCAGCAGTCGGAGGTACGGGAGGTTCCTCCGCCCCCTCTGGACATCGAGGGGGCCCCGGCATATACCGTACGAGCCATTATGGACTCCAGACGTCGGGCGAGGGGCCTTCAGTACCTCGTGGAGTGGGAGGGGTATGGCCCGGAGGAGCGAAGCTGGGTACCGGCGGAAGACATCCTGGATCCATCGTTAATCCAGGATTTTCATCGCTTCCGTCCCGATCGCCCTGCTCCCCGTCCTCCGGGTCGTCCCCGAGGCCGGTGTCGGCGCGCTGCTGGAGCCGCGCGTCAGGGGGGGGGGGTACTGTCACGACTCCCGCCGAAGTCGACCCCTCTCCTTGTTCGGGCGGCGTTCGGTGGTCGACATCACCGGCTTACTAGTTGCCACCGATCGATGTTTCACTGTTCGTTTGGTTTGTCTTTATTGTGTACACCCGTTTTGAGCTTCCCTAATTATGTTCATTATTTAAACCTCTGCATTTCCTGTTTGTCTTGTCGGTGATTGTTTGTCTGTTTAGTGTAGTTGGAGGTGTTTCTCCAGACTAAAGGTCTTTACAGGGTAGATTCTATGACTGAGTTTGTATGATACTTCTTTCACCTTACTAGATGAACAATATTTGCCAGACAACAACAAGATTTTGTTCCAGTTCACTTGTCCTAGGGCTGCATTCCAGTATATTCTAGGAGAGGGAATAGGAACATCTTATTACATACACACACACACACACACACACACACACACATACATACATATATGTATGTATATATACACACACACACATACATATATGTATGTATATATACACACACACACATACACATATGTATGTATATATACACACACACACACACACACATATACACATACAGTGGGGAGAACAAGTATTTGATACACTGCCGATTTTGCAGGTTTTCCTACTTACAAAGCATGTAGAGGTCTGTAATTTTTATCATAGGTACACTTCAACTGTGAGAGACGGAAATCTAAAACAAAAATCCAGAAAATCACATTGTATGATTTTTAAGTAATTAATTTGCATTTTATTGCACATCCCACAAACCCAGGTGGGAAAAGGGAAAAACATCTACTTAAATATGATCCCCAATTAGAGACAACGATGACCAGCTGCCTCTAATTGGAGATCATCCACAAAAAACAACATAGAATAACAGTAAAATGGAACATAATAACATAGAACATTTAAACTAGACAAAACCCGTCATGCCCTGACCTACTCTACCATAGAAAATAAAAGCTTCTATGGTCAGGACGTGACAGTACCCCCCCCAAAGGTGCGGACTCCAAACGCAAAACCTGAAAAAAAAAGTTGGGAAAAAAAACGCGGACCGTCGCTGGAGGCTCCGGACCGTGGGCCGTCTCAGGAGGCTCCGGACCGTGGGCCGTCTCAGGAGGCTCCGGACCGTCGGCCGTCGCCGGAAGCTCTGGACTGGGAATGCGCACTGGAGGCCTGATGCGTGGTGCTGGCACAGGTGGCGCCAGACTGGTAACACGCTCCTCAGGGCGAGTGCGTGGAGCAGGAACAGGACGTACCGGACTGGGCAGGCGCACTGGAGGCCTGATGCGTGGGGCTGGCACAGGTGGCGCCAGACTGGTAACACGCACCTCAGGGTGAGTGCGGAGAGCAGGAACAGGACACACCGGACTGGAGAGACTCACTGGAAGCCTAGTGCGTGGAGCCGGGACAGGTGGCCCCAGACTGGTGACACGCACTTCAGGGCGAGTGCAAGGAGGAGGCACAGGATATACTGGACTGTGGAGGCGCACTGGAGGTCTGAAGCATAGAGCTGGCACAACCCGTCCTGGCTGAATGCTCACTTTAGCCCGGCAAGTGCGGGGCGCTGGCACAGGACACACTGGGCTGTGGAGACGCACTGGAGATACGGTGCGCATCACTGCATAACACGTTGCCTGTCTGGTCACGCGCTCCTTAAAGCGAGTGCGTGGAGGAGACACAGGATGTACCAGACTGGGGAGGCGCACTGAAGGCCAGATGCGTGAAACTGGTGCATATGACACCGGACTGGTGTCACGCTCCTCAGCACGCCCGCTCTGCAGCGCTCTCAATGCCAACACCTCTCTCCAGAATCTTGCGTCGAGTTCCTCACTCGTCTCCCTGACTGGCTCTGGTTCACCCCTCGGCTCTCCACGGTAAGCACGAGGAGTTGGCTCAGGTCCCAAACCTGACTCCACCAAACTCCCCGTGTGCCCCCCCCCCAAAAAAAATATTTTTTGGAGCTGCCTCTCGGGCTTCCGTTGTTGGTATAGTTCCTCGTATCATCGCCGTTCTGCTCTCGCTGCCTCTATCTCCTCCTTCGGACGGAAATACTCCCCTTCCTTCCTCCAGGGTCCTTTCCATCCAATATTTCCTCCCAGGTCCATTCCTGCTGACCACGCTGCTTGGTCCTCTGGTGGTGGGAGATTCTGTCACGATTGTCGTATGAAGGAGCGGACCAAAGCACAGCGTGTGTATCGTTCCACATCTTTATTTAACTGTGAAACTATGCAAGACATACAATAAACTAATAAACAAAAACAACAAACCGTGACGAAGAGGTGCAACATACACAAACTCAAAATAATCTCCCACAAACCCAGGTGGGAAAAACATCTACTTAGAGACAACGATGACCAGCCGCCTCTAATTGGAGATCCCAAAAAAACTACATAGAAAGACAGAAACTAGATCATAACAACATAGAAAATTTAAAGTACATAAAACCCCGCCACGCCCTGACCTACTCTATCATAGAAAATAAAAGCTTCTATGGTCAGGATGTGACAGCCATGAAGGTTCGGATAGCTTTTTTCCCTTAATAAATAAAATCATCACTTAAAAAAAGCTTTTCTTAAATAATTAGGTTTATTCCTACATATGAATTTAAATAATTTAGTATCAACCATTTTAGTTACTGACAGAGAAACATCCAAGGCAAGGGAGGTATAAACTAATCTGGACAGACCTTCAGATTTTGACAAAGGTAAACATCCAGATAAAGAAAGATCTCTTAATAACCAGGAGTGAAATCTCTTTCCAATTTTCTGTACAATAGGAGAACAATTTAAGTTGGCCCTTTCTTTCTGATCTTTGCTAACTTTAATACCAACATATGTGATCAAATTCTTTGCAGGGATATTACATACTGAGTTTTTAGTCACATCTTTTTCAAATAATTCACATTTCCTAATATTCCGAGATAAACCAGATACATGTGAGAAGGCATTAATACACCCAGTAGCCTTCCTGACTTCATTATGATCTTTCAAAAAAATGGTGGTGTCGTCAGCCAATTGTGAAATTGTATATCTTGTATCTGAATACCCCTAATACCGCCTGAATACCCCCTGAATACCCCTATAACTATCCTTATTGATATGAAGTGCCATAATTTGTCTGACCAATAGAAATAAAAAGGAGAAATTGGACATCTTTGTTTAATCCCGCGTCTAATATCAAATCTCTGAAGTTCCATATGATAACAGAGCTGTTACTATTATTGTAAAGTGTCTTAATTACACTTTGAAAATATTGACCAAAAATAAAATATCACATTTTAGGGAAGACCCAGATGCAGACAATGTTGAAGTAACAAAAGTTTATTACTAGAACAGGGGCAGGCAAAACGACAGGTCAAGGGCAGGCAGAGGTCAGTAATCCAGATCAAAGTCAAAAGGTACAGAACGGCAGGCAGTCTCAGGGTCAGGGCAGGCAGAGGTCAATAACCCAGGGCGGTGTAACAAGGTATAGAACGGCAGGCAGGCCTCCGGGCCAGGGCAAGCAGAATAGTCAAAACCGGGAAAACTAGAACTATAGAAAAACACAGGAGCAAGTGGAAAAACGCTGGTAGGCTTGACGGACAAAACGAACTGGCAACAGACAAACAGAGAACACAGGTGTAAATACACTGGGGATAATGGGCGACACCTGGAGGGGGGTGGAGACAAGCACAAAGACAGGTGAAACAGATCAGGGTGTGACAGAAAATAATGTTCAACTGTATCAAAAGCCTTGTAAAAGTATACACATAAAATAAAGCTATCTTACTAGTCAAATACTATTACATATATGTCATAAAACCAGACTGGGTGTCATCAATGATTAAGGTCAAGACCTGTTTAAGTATTTCTGCAAAGTTGGATGCAAGTAGATTTCCATCATTGTTCATTAATGTGATTGGTCTCCAATTTCCTATCATAGGATCTTTGTTTGGTTTGGGGATTACAGAAATGAGGCCTTGTGTCATAGAAACAGGCATGACCCCTAAATCAACTGCCTCCTTAAAAACATTAAATATAAATTGAACAATATATAGGCCATCATTCCCTGGAGATTTGTCCTCTTTGTCTTGCTGATACATTGTTTTATTTCATTGATAGAAATAAATTAATCACAAGACTTTTGGAAGTCTTCATCTATGAATTTTGTATAGTCTTTGACAGAGTCTAGAAAGGCAGACATGTCACTAGTAGGAGAGGCATTACAGTGTAAAGATTACCATATAATTCTGAAACATATTTTGAAATATCTTTGGGGTTTTCATTTTCAAAGCCATATATATTAAGCATATGAAGAGGTAAATTCAGATTGTGTTTTTTTCACCTTCCTCCAACCATCACCTTCTTGATCATACAAATGCCCATTTTTTTATTTTTTATTTTTTTATTTCACCATTATTTAAACAGGTAGGCTAGTTGAGAACAAGTTCTCATTTACAACTGCGACCTGGCCAAGATAAAGCAAAACAGTTCGACACATAAAACAACAGAGTTACACATGGAATAAACAAACATGCAGTCAATAATACAGTACAAAAAAATATATATACAGTGTGTGCAAATGAGGTAAGATAAGGGAAGTAAGGAAATAAATAGGCCATGGTGGTGAAGTAATTACAATATACCAAATAAACACTGGAGTGATAGATGTGCAAAAGATGAATGTGCAAGTAGAGATACTGGGTTGCAAAGGAGCAAGATAAATAAATAAATACAGTATGGGGATGAGGTAGTTGGATGGGCTGTTTACAGATGGGCTATGTACAGGTGCAGTGATCTGTGAGCTACTCTGACGGCTGGTGCTTTAAGCTAGTGAGGGAGATATGAGTCTCCAGCTTCAGTGATTTTTGCAGTTCGTTCCAGTAATTGG
This sequence comes from Salmo trutta, assembly GCF_901001165.1. Lineage (NCBI taxonomy): Eukaryota > Metazoa > Chordata > Actinopteri > Salmoniformes > Salmonidae > Salmo > Salmo trutta. The sequence goes on along the minus strand of NC_042986.1, from coordinate 18,313,489 downwards.
TAGCAGAGAACTGGAAGGAAAGGCGGCCAAAGAGGAATTGGCTTCGGGGGTGACCAGTGAGATATACCTGCTGGAGCGCGTGCTACGGGTGGGTGCTGCTATGGTGACCAGTGAACTGAGATAAGACAGGGCTTTAACTAGCAAAGACTTGTAGATGACCTGGAGCCAGTGGGTGTGACGAGTATGAAGCGAGGGCCAGCCAACGAGAGCGTACAGGTCGCAGTGGTGGGTAGTATATGGGGCTTTGATGACAAAACGGATGGCACTGTGATAGACTGCATCCAATTTGGTGAGTAGTGTTGGAGGCTATTTTGTAAATGACATCGCCAAAGTCGAGGATCGGTAGGATGGTCAGTTTTACAAGGGTATGTTTGGCGGCATGAGCAAAATAGGAAGCCGATTCTAGATTTAATTTTGGATTGGAGAAGCTTAATATGAGTCTGGAAGGAGAGTTTACAGTCTAACCAGACACCTAGGTATTTGTAGTTGTCCACATATTCTAAGTCAGAGTAGTGATGCTGGACGGGCGGGCATGTGCGGGCAGCGATCGGTTGAAGAGCATGCATTTAGATTTACTTGCATTTAAAAGCAGTTGGAGGCCACGGAAGGAGAGTTGTATGGCATTGAAGCTTGTCTGGAGGTTAGTTAACACAGTGTCCAAAGAAGGGCCAGAATTATTCAGAATGGTGTTGTCTGCGTAAAGGTGGATCAGAGCATCAACAGCAGCAAGAGCTACATCATTGATGTATACAGAGAAGAGAGTCGGCCCGAGAATTGAACCCTGTGGCACCCCCATAGAGACTGCCAGAGGTCCGGACAACAGGCGAGGCAGTCATTTGAGAAACCAAGGCTGTTGAGTCTGCCGATAAGAATGTGGTGATTGAGAGTCGAAAGCCTTGGCCAGGTCGATGAATACGGCTGCACAGTAATGTCTCTTATCGATGGCGCTTATGATATCGTTTAGGACCTTGAGCGTGGCTGAGGTGCACCCATGACCAACTCGGAAACCAGATTGCATAGTGGAGAAGGTACGGTGGGATTCAAAATGGTCGGTAATCTGTTTGTTAACTTGGCTTTGAAAGACCTTAGAAAGGCAGGGTAGGATAGATATAGGTCTGTAGCAGTTTAGGTCTAGAGTGTCTCCCCCTTTGAAGAGGGGGATGCTCGTGGCAACTTTCCAATCTTTGGGAATCCAACCCCTTTTTTTTGCTGCTGCTACTCTCTGTTTATTATCTATGCATAGTCACTTTAACGCTACTGTGGCAAACCTCTTCAAAGCTAGGAGCGTTTGTCACAAATTAAGTGAGAAACTGTCACCAAAGTCAGCCCAGAATTAAAGTTCTTTCGAACATGACAGTACCTGTATGTTTGTTTCTCTGTCCTGGTCCACCCAGGCCGCAGGTAAGGTCAAGGATAGCAGGGTTCGGTACACAAATCTGGTTCTCGGTAGGTCCAGGTCTAAACGCCAACAGGTAAGTCCAAAACAGTCCAGCTCGTACACGGTAAATCCAGCCAATGTAGAATGTCTCTCTCTCTATGGTTCATAGATCCTTCCCGCCCTCTCTCTCTCTTCCTGGTTTTTCTTGACCTTTTATCTGTGGGTCGGCTCCACCTACTGAGGGTTCCCCTTGCTTCTGGGAATTGTAGTTTTGGCAGTCGGCCATTTTGTGATCTGTAGTTCTGATCGGGGTGGCCATTTTAGTGATCGGGCAGAGCCCGTTTATTAGTTCTGCCCTCACATATCTGCCATTTATCACTCGACCCCCTTCTTTGCCACACATCTCCCCCCCTAGATCCGACCCCCTAGGTCGGGCTACCGCAGCAAAATATGCGTGCATGCGGGATAACCCATCCACATTTCCCATTTCCTTTCCTGCTCTGTGTTTCAAGTCAAAGTGAAACGGTTGGAGACTCAAAAACCACCGCATCACCCGAGCGTTCTTCTCTTTAGCCCTATGCATCCAGGTGAGTGGTGCATGGTCACTGATGAGGGTGAAGTGGCGCCCCAGCAGGTAGTATTTCAGGCTTTCCAGAGCCCACTTTACTGCCAGCGCCTCTTTCTCAACAACTGAGTAGTTGGTTTCCCGTGGTTCCAGCTTCCTGCTTAAAAACAGGATGGGGTGTTCCACCCCTTCTACCTCTTGGGACAGCACTGCTCCCAAGCCGACCTCTGAAGCATCCGTCTGAACCACAAACTCTCTCTCAAAGTCTGGTACCACCAGCACTGGATTACAGCAGAGGGCCTCCTGTAATGTCCTAAATGCTTTGGTGGCCCTTTCATCCCACTTGACCATGTTTGGCCCTCTGGCTCTAGTCATGTCGGTGAGTGGGGCGGCCACTGTGGCATAACTTGGGATGAACTTCCGGTAGTACCCGGTCAGCCCTAGGAAGGCTCGAACCTGCTTCTTATTTACTGGTTTCGGCCATTCTCTAATTGCCTCCACCTTCTTACGTTGGGGTTTGATTAATCCTCTTCCCACGGTGTATCCCAGATACTCCGTTTCCTCTAACCCCACATAACACTTGGCAGGGTTCGCCGTGAGCCCTGCCTTTCTAAGGGCGTCTAACACCGCCTGTACCCGGGGTAAGTGGGATTCCCAATCTGGGCTGTAGATCCCCACGTCATCTAAATAAGCTGCGGCGTATGCTTGGTGCGGTTTTAGGACCTTGTCCATGAGCCATTGAAAGGTGGCTGGGGCCCCGTGTAGGCCGAATGGCATGACGGTGTATTGAAACAAACCGTCAGGGGTTGCAAATGCTGTCTTTTCTTTGGCCCTGGGGGTCAGAGGAATTTGCCAGTACCCTTTTGTCAGGTCCAGGGTCGTAATGTACCGAGCTTTACCAATTTTCTCCAGTAGTTCGTCTACTCTGGGCATGGGGTAGGCATCAAACTTGGAGATTTCATTTACCTTCCGAAAGTCGTTACAGAACCGCAAAGACCCATCGGGCTTGGAGACCATCACAATTGGGCTAGACCACTCACTATGTGACTCTTCAATCACTCCAGCTGTCAACATTTTCTCCGTCTCTGCTCTAATCGCTGCCTGTCGAGCCTCGGGTACCCGATATGGCCTCATGCTCACTTTTCTCCCTGGTAGGGAAACGATATCATGAGCTGTAACCTCAGTTCGGCCGGGTACTTCTGAAAACACATCTGTTTTTCTGGATCAGGGTCTTTACTTCCTGTACTTGTGCTGGGGACAAAGTAGGTGAAATATTTACTTCAGCTGTCTCCTGAGTGTGTGTGGGGTACGTGACCATTAGTGTTTCTCTCTCTCTCCATGCTTTTAACAGGTTTATGTGATAGATCTGTTCCTGGGGCCGTCGACCTGGCTGTCGGATCCGATAATTAACTTCTCCTATTCTCTCCAGTACTTCATATGGTCCTTTCCATGTGGCTAGTAGTTTGCACTCTACCGTGGGGATCAGCACTAACACCTTATCTCCCGGTTGAAATTCCCTCAGGGTAGCCTGCCGGTTATAAGTGTGCCGCTGGTGCTCTTGTGCTTGTCTCATGTGCTCTCTGACGATGGGCATGACTGTGGCTATCCTGTTTTGCACTAGGTTTGCAACGACCAGGGTTAGCATACTGCCGGAATCCAGTAGTGCTTCAACCTCCTTCCCTTCAACCTTCACCCTGCACATATGTTTGTTTCTTGATCTTTCAAGTACAGTGGTTACCACGGGACATGCATACCATATCTCATCTTCTTTTTCACCGAGGTTACATTGCATTGGCTCTTCTTTAATAGGGCAGTAGGCTGCAATATGTCCCGGTCGATTACAATTGTAACAGATAATAGGGTTCCGGGGGGGAGACCTCCTCGACCCCCAGTCCCGGTTTCCGGTTTTTCCCTTAGTGTCTCGGCCCGATTCTGATTCTTTCCTCATGGCCCCACGCTGCTCTCCTCCCCCTCCCCCTGTTGGCACAGTCTTAACCTGTCCGCTGGTTCGCCCAGGCCTGGGGAATGGGAATCTTTCCTCCTGCGCCTGCTCAGCTGTTCCTGCCGTACAATACCGTTCAACCAGGCCCACGAGATGGTCGGCGGAAAGTACCTCGTTCTGGCCAACCCATCGTCGCACTTCTTGGGGTAGACCTCGCTGAAACTGGTTGAGTACGATGGTCTCGACGACCTCGGCGGACGAACGGGTCTCCGGTCGCAACCATTTCCGTGCCAGGTGAATCAAGTCGAACATCTGTGTTCGGGGGGGTTGTCCCGGTCTGTAGGACCACTGATGGAAGCGGTGTGCCCTCACGGTATCGGTCACTCCCAGTCTAGTCAGAATCTCTCCCTTGAGTTTATCGTAATCCTGTGCATCCTTCAACTCCAGGTCAAAATATGCTTTTTGAGCATCCCCTGCCAGGTATGGTGCCAGAAGCCCTGCCCATTCTTCTTTCGGCCACTTCTCCCTCTCTGCCGTCCTTTCGAAGGTGGTAAGATATGCTTCCACATCATCCTGCGCTGTCATTTTTTGAAGAAAATGATTGGCCCACCTTTGGGTATTTGCAGCTGGTAACTGAGTCCCAATTTGGTCCGCTAGCCCCTTTAGGCCTTCTCTTAACTCCCGGGTGTTTCTCTCTTGCTCTTCTCTGAGAAGCTGGTTGGTGTGGTGCTGGACCTGTAACGTGTCCTGATACATTCGCATTGCATCCTGATGAGCTATTTGTTGAGCTCTAGTTGCCTCTTGTTGGGCGGCCACCGCTTGTAACAGGGCCTGTATGGCTCCCTCCATACTCATTTTCCTGAAAAAACTGTCCTAACCAAACAAAGCCACAAAAAAACAAAAAAAAACCTGACTCCCCTTTGGAGTGCTAACTAAACTTTTTTTTTTTTTTTTTTCCTACCTAACCAGCGGTATGGTTAATCCAGTGCCCACATTCTCCACCACGTGTGGCAAACCTCTTCAAAGCTAGGAGCGTTTGTCACAAATTAAGTGAGAAACTGTCACCAAAGTCAGCCCAGAATTAAAGTTCTTTCGAACATGACAGTACCTGTATGTTTGTTTCTCTGTCCTGGTCCACCCAGGCCGCAGGTAAGGTCAAGGATAGCAGGGTTCGGTACACAAATCTGGTTCTCGGTAGGTCCAGGTCTAAACGCCAACAGGTAAGTCCAAAACAGTCCAGCTCGTACACGGTAAATCCAGCCAATGTAGAATGTCTCTCTCTCTATGGTTCATAGATCCTTCCCGCCCTCTCTCTCTCTTCCTGGTTTTTCTTGACCTTTTATCTGTGGGTCGGCTCCACCTACTGAGGGTTCCCCTTGCTTCTGGGAATTGTAGTTTTGGCAGTCGGCCATTTTGTGATCTGTAGTTCTGATCGGGGTGGCCATTTTAGTGATCGGGCAGAGCCCGTTTATTAGTTCTGCCCTCACATATCTGCCATTTATCACTCGACCCCCTTCTTTGCCACACTACCTACTGTACATATTACCTCAATTACCTCGACTAACCGTTGCCCCCGCACATTGACTCTGTACCGGTACCCCCTGTATATAGCCTCGCTATTGTTATTTTACTGCTGCTGTTTAATTATGTTACTTTATTTTCAATTTTTTACTTAACACTTTTTTTTCTTAAAACTGCATTGTTGGTTAAGGGCTTGTAAGTAAGCATTTCACTGTAAGGTCTACACCTGTTGTATTCGGTGCATGTGACAAATACAATTTGATTTGATTTGAGATACAGAATTAAAATCTCCACCTAAGATAATTTGATATCCTGAAATACACCTTTAACTCTATTAATCTCTAATTCAAATTTTTGAAATAATATCACATTGTTTTGTTTGTTGTTGAATGCAAAGATATTCCCTAATAAAAACATTTCACTGTTCAAATTCACTGTTAAAATTAACCAACGTCCAGAGTGGTGAGTCTTACTACTGATGACCTTCCCTTTAAATGCACCTCTTAAAACTGCTACACCTGCAGAGTTGCCATATGCAGTGTCGATTTTAGCATGTAAATCTTGGTGGGGCAAAAAAAAAAAAAGTGGGACGAATGCCTGCAAAGCCACTACACTAAACAATACATTAATTTTACTATAAAGGTGACAAATAGTGCCCACAAACTGTTTGGGTCTACATAAAGCTGTCCCAACAGCAGCATCCCAACACCTTACCACTGCTACACCTGGCTATCAGCAGAGCCTTGTCTGGCAGCGAAACAGTTAATTCAGCCTCATTTACTTCCTTTTAAAAAACATAGCTGATATGGCTGACTTGCTTAAACAAATGTGGTTTCTACTGACAATTGAGATGTACAAACTATGGCATAAGGGGACAAAAAGCAGATAAGAGGAAATCCGTAATTTTTGATTAAGACATTAATGAGCGAGCCAGAACGGATGAAGTCAATATAACTATTTGTTCATGATGACATCAGTGATCTTCATGTCGTAGCTCTAGAAAGAGGCCCAAGTTCCGGATTTACAATTCCGAGTTGGATGAAAGTTCAAAACATATTTTCCCAGACGTAGCTCATTTTTCCTGAGTTCCCAGTTGTCTTGAACTCAGTCAGATTTTGCAGTTCCGAGTTAACAGTTGTTTTGAGCGTGGCACAAATAATGCTTAATTGACAGCATGGCCTATGTTGAATGTTTATAGTTTTAAACTAGGAAAAGAGACCCTTAATCTTAGACTTGGGACCACACAGACATTCCCCTGTATAGCAGGCTAATGATTGCTAGCCACTTATTCCTTCCAAACCACTCATTGTTGAATTTGCGATTTCCAACTTGTTGTGTAATATTTATGTCCAATGGCCGATGAGCACCGATACGTTTTATCTATAATTTCTCTTCATTATTTCTCTTCATATGATTGTCGACAGTAGATTGTCGACTCATTTCATGATGACTGCTATCTAAGATTTTGAAAGTATGATGTTGACATAATCAGTCCAATCAAAGCTACTGTAGATATGTGATTTGATGTCCTTTTATCTGTGGCCAATGACCTTGAGTCTTCTTGGATGGGCACTTCTAATGTAACTCTATGGCAGCATCCAAGGGGCTTGAATTGTCTAGCTGTCACGTCCTGACCAGTATAAGGGTTATTTGTTATGGTAGTTTGGTCAGGACGTGGCAGAGGGTATTTGTTTTATGTTGTTCGGGGTGGTGGTTTATTTAGTAGGGCGTTTGATTTATTATTTCCGGGTTTTTGGGTAATGTTCTGTTTGTATTTCTATGTGGTCTCTAGTCTTTTGTATTTCTATGTCTAGTTTATTGGGGTTGGACTCTCAATTGGAGGCAGGTGTTTTCTCGTTGCCTCTGATTGAGAGTCCTATATATGGGTATGTGTTTGGTTTAGTGTTTGTGGGAGATTGTTTCTTGTTTTGCCTGTGTGAGCCTGACAAGACTGTTTTGTTGTTCGTGAGTTCTTTGTTTTTGTTATTTTGGTGTTCACTTGATTTTAAAATAAATAAGATGACCATCCACATTCCTGCTGCGTTTTGGTCCTCCATTCCCGACCACAACCGTTACACTAGCTCTACCCTTAGACTTGGTGGTGACGTAGTGTCCCCTTGAGTGACTGAACACTGAGCCAATATTTCCTGCTGGCTTGCCCCACCACCACAGAAAGCACTGAGCTAGGCTGAAACACCTGCATTTTGGAGCTGCCTTACTCCAGAAAACAAAAAAAAGAGACCATGTTTGTATGCGGATTTATTAACTATCAATTGTATCAGGATGGCTTCATGTTCAAGCCCCGTTCACCACACCTGATTCTACTAATCAGTTTATTAGTAGAAACATGTGGTAGAACAGGGCTTGAACAAAGGCTTACATACCCTGTGGGTCCTTAAAAGCACGCTGGACCAGCCCTGATTAATAAGTTCTAGTTCCTACATTTTATTATTGTAGGTTTGGCTGTTACATGTATAAAAAAAAATTTAAGTCACTATTTTTATAGGTATTCTAAATCACATTTCAGTGTAAAGAGTTAAGTTATTGTTAATGATTTGTGTATTTCCAGGAACTTGCTCGATTGTCTTAAAAACAATCTGGGACGTTATTTTAGTTTCTCCAACTTTGGCTTAAATGGGTTTCTGTTTTTTAACTTCCCTCTGGAAAATGGGTATTTCAAAGTAGCATCAAATAAAAACTAGCGTTGATGTTATTTCTGTTTCCATGTGTTATAACTTACCTACATTTTGCATTCATCTTCATCAGCAACTCATTGAAGGAGTTCTATGCATTGATTACCAGTTTATGACTTTTCCACAGATTAAGGGCCACTATAATAGCAGGAATTGCGTACAGTGCAATATGTACACTGAGTCAACAAAACATTAAGGACACCTGCTCTTTCCTTGACAGACTGACTAGGTGAATCCAGCTGAAATCTATGATCCCTTATTGATGTCACTTGTTAAATCCACTTCAGTCAGTGTAGATAAAGGGGAGGAGACAGGTTAAAAAAATGTTTAAGCCTTTAGACAATGGAGTGTGTATGTGTGCCATTCAGTGGATGAATGGGCAAGACAAAAAAATGCAAGTGCCTTTGAACGGGGTATAGTAGTAAGTGCCAGGCGCACTGGTTTTACCGCAATGGTGCTGGGTTTTTCACGCTCAACAGTTTCCTGTGTGTATGAAGAATGGTCCACCCCTCAAAGGACATCCAGCCAACATGACAACTGTGGGAACCATTGGATATAAAATAGGTCAGCATCCCTGAGGAACGCTTTCGACACCTTGTAGAGTACATGCCCCGACGAATTGAGGCAGTTCTGAGGGCAAAAGGGGGGGGGGGTGTAACTCAATATTAGGAAAGTGGTCCTAATGTTTGTTATTCTCAGTGTATGTTCAATTTAACACTGAACACTACAAAAAGGCCATATCCATCGTTAGTCAGGCTTTTAAACAGACACTAGATGGGGTAGCTGTTCAAAGCGAAACGTTTTCTTGAATATGTTTCTTTTAACCATGTTCATTTTCTTATTTATCTTATGTAAGCTCAGTGGTGAAAAAGTTCCCAAATGTCATACTTGAGTAAAAGTAAAGATACCTTAATAGAAAATTACTCAAGTAAAAGTGAAGTCACCCAGTAAAATACTACTTGAGTAAAACGTATATTTAAAACCAAATTCTAAGTATCAAAAGTAAATGTTCAAATATACTCATTTTAAATTCCCTATATTAAGCAAACAGATGGCACAATTTTCTTGTTTTTTTATTTACAGATAGCCAGGGGCACACTAACATCATTTACAAACGAAGCATTTGTGTTTAGTCAGTCCGCCAGATCAGAGGCAGTAGGGACAACCAGGGATTTTCTCTTGAACGTGCATGAATTATTATTTTCTTTATGAATGTAGTGAAGTAAAAGTTCTCAAAAACATAAAAGTAAAGTACAGATACCCCCAAAAATGACTTAAGTAGTACTTTAATGTATTTTCATTTAAGTACTTTACACCACTGTGTAAGCTGCACTGCAATTCAGTTTTATTGCAAACTGCCAAAGTGTTACATTGTGGCACATGTATTTGTATAAATAAAACGGAGCTATCTAAAATGTAAATATCTGGATGTAAGCTGATTTCCAACTCTTAAGGACAACAACAATAATAGCAATGACAACCTGGGGGGGGAAAATCTTGTGGATTTGGAAACTACAGGTGCTCTGAGTAGAATGGACCCCCTTTAACTGCAACATAATATACAGAAAATTGTGTATGGTGCAATATGCATGTCCGATATGAAATATGGCCGCAAAATGAGCAGCGACACTGCTGGGTGTGTAAACTCTGTGGATTTGGAAAGCTGAAGTGCTCCTGAGTAGAATGGACCCCCTTTTTACAGCGACACAACGTACAGGAAAGTATATACTGTGCAATATGTATGTCCAATATGAAAACCGATTGCATTTAATCTTATGGGCCATACTATAAAGTCCGCCAAATGAGCAGCGGTGCTCCTCTGGGTGTAAACTCTGTGGATTTGTAAAAAAGAAGTGCTCCTGAGTCCTGATAGAATGGACTCCTCTTTAACTGTGAGACAATGTACAGATAGTTTTGTACGGTGCAATATGTATGTCCAATATTAAAAACAATTGGATTTAATCTGATGGGCCACACTATAAGGTCCGCTCTGTAGATTGAAACTAGAAGTGTTCCTGAGTAGAATGGACACCACTTTTACGGTGACACAATGTACAGGAAATTGTGTATTATGGTGCAGTATGTCCATATGAAAAACGTACTGAACATTGTGCAATACAAATGGGATAATTAACAATGGGATTCAAGTGTTTTCTAAAGTTGATTATAATATTAATTGTAGCATCATAAATAATACTTTGCTATTGTCACATCCTGACCAGTAAAGGGGTTATTGGTTATTATAGTTTGGTCAGGACGTGGCAGGGGGTATTTGTTTTATGTAGAGGGGTGTTTGTTTAGAGTATTCCGGGGTTTTGGTCTATGTTAGTGTATTTCTTGTTCAGTCTAGTCTATCTATTTCTATGTTTAGTTTATTGGGATTGGGCCTTCAATTGGAGGCAGCTGTTCCTCGTTGGCTCTGATTGAAGGTCCTATGTATAGGGGTGTGTTTGTTATGGGAATTGTGGGAGGTTGTTTGTGCACTGCTATGTTTAGCCTGCTTTACTGGTTAGTTGTCGTTCGTTTTGTATAGTGTACGTCATAAAATAAAGATGAGCATTCACGTACCCGCTGCATCTAGTAATCATTACTTTTAATGCTGTCAACAATAATGTCAACGCTATGATATTATTTGTGATATAAATGCTATTCACTTTACTCCTTTCTTCATATTGTTAGACAAAATAAAAATTGACCGTTTGTATTATTTTCCAGCATCTTCAATTTGGGACCTTTTATTTTGAAAGAAAATGGCCGCGATCACGGCCTTATTCTTGCTAGGGTTGCGTTTCAAAGTAGAAAGCCCTCGGCCCTAAACCCTCAGCCATTGGGGGTAGCCCCGCGGCCTTATTTGTCGTCGGTCCAAATGATTAGCAAAGCAAGGTAAGTTTGCAACATAAGCCCTTCAGTAGAGGTCGACCGATTAATCGGAATGGCCGATTAATTAGGGCCGATTTCAAGTTTTCATAACAATCGGAAATCGGTATTTTTGGATGCCGATTTGACCGAATTTAACTAGGCAAGTCAGTTAAGAACACATTCTTATTTTCAATGACGGCCTAGGAACGGTGGGTTAACTGCCTTGTTTAGGGGCAGAACGACAGATTTTTATCTTGTCAGCTCGGGGATTCAATCTTGTAACCTTATGGTTAACTAGTCCAACGCTCTAACCACCTGCTTTACATTGCACTCCACGAGGTTACGCGAATGCAGATAGAAGCCAAGGTAAGTTGCTAGCTAGCATTAAACTTATCTTATAAAAAACAATCAATCATAATCACTAGTTAACTAAACATGGTTGATGATATTACTAGTTTATCTAGCCTGTCCTGCGTTGCATACAATCGCTTAGGTACACGTTGCTCCAACCATAAACATCAATGCCTTTCTTAAAATCAATACACAGAAGTATATATTTTTAAACCTGCATATTTAGCTAAAAGAAATCCAGGTTAGCAGGCAATATTAACCAGGTGAAATTGTAATTTTGCGTTCATTGCACGCAGTCAGGGTATATGCAACAGTTTGGGCCGCCTGGCTCGTTGCGAACTAATTTGCCAGAATTTTACGTTATTATGACATAACACTGAAGGTTGTGCAATGTAACAGGAATAACGTTTTGTTTTCGAGATGAGTTTCCAGAGTCGACCATATTAATGACCTAAGGCTCGTGTTTCTGTGTGTTATGTTAAAATTAAGTCTGATTTAATAGAGCAGTCTGAGCGGTGGTAGGCAGCAGCAAGCTCGTAAGCATTCATTCAAAATAGCACTTTCGTGCGTTTTGCCAGAAGCCCTTCGCAATGCATTGCGCTGTTTATGACTACAAGCCTATCAGCTCCCAAGATGAGGCTGGTGTAACCGATGTGAAATGGCTACCTAGTTAGCCGGGTGCGCGCTAATAGCGTTTCAAACGTCACTCGCTCTGAGACTTGGAGTAGTTGTTCCCCTTGCATGGGTAACGCTGCTTCGAGGGTGGCTGTTGTCGATGTGTTCCTGGTTCGAGCCCAGGTAGGAGCGAGGAGAGGGACGGAAGCTATACTGTTACACTGGCAATACTAAAGTGCCTATAAGAACATCCAATAGTCAAACGTATATGAAATACAAATCGTATAGAGAAATAGTCCTATAATAACTACAACCTAAAACATCTTACCTGGGAATATTGAAGACTCATGTTAAAAGGAACCACCAGCTTTCATATGTTCTCATGTTCTGAGCAAGGAACTTAAACGTTAGCTTTTTTACATGGCACATATTGCACTTTTACTTTCTTCTCCAACACTTTGTTTTTGCATTATTTAAACCAAATTGAACATGTTTCATTATTTATTTGAGGCTAAATTGATGTATTATATTAAGTTAAAATAAATGTTCATTCAGTGTTGTTGTAATTGTCATTATTACAAATACATACACATATATATACATACATACATACACACACACACGGTTTTTTTTTTTTAAATCGTCCGATTAAATCGGCAGCGGCTTTTTTTGGTCCTCCAATAATCGGTATCGGCGTTGGAAAAAAAAAAAAAAAAAAAAAAAAAAAAAAAAAAAAAAAAAAAAAAAAAAAAAAAAAAAAAAAGGTCGACCTCTACCCTTCAGCCCCCGTTTAATGGAGTTAACGAGTGTACAATTATGTTCACCTCAGGGCCTGCGATGATTGTTCATCCGCTAAGAAAAGTCCGGTAAAACGTAAAAACTCAACGTCAAAATGGAGTCAATACAAGTGTAAGTAAACACGAATGTAAGTAAATTAGAAATTGTGCTACTAATGCAAACACTTCTCATAAAAGTAATGATGTTTTTGTTTGGTTAGCTTTTGGAAATTGTAGAAATAAAACATTTTCCTTCTTCAGAAGTAGCTAGACAGGCAAACATTAGTTAGCTAATTAAATTGCTAGCTACCATACAGTAGGTGTATATTAATAATTATATAGTTAATATAAGTAGACATGCAATCATAATTGACTGTAGGGCATATAAAGCACCCACACGCTACCGGTGGCTGAAAACACAATCATCGTGGGATGAACGACGAATTTCCGGGCAAGGGCGGTCCATTTAAAAATCATTCCTTCCTCCCTCACAGTGTTGCCAACTAATTTTCTGGGGAAGTTGCTTGAGGCAGGTCGATTGGTTGCTAAAAGTTGCTGAATGACGTCATGTCATTACGTGATGACGTTATATACATAATAACGTAAACGGCGTCATTACGTAGAACACGCAATAACGTTTCTCAAATTGACTGGCCATCTCGGCGAAAAATATGATTTGACATTTGTTAGTTTAGATTTGTTTGTATATTATCATATTTTTATTTGTAAAAGTAATAAACAAATCATTTTATATGATCACATTTTTAAACACAACACATTAAATTATTGAACAATTACATTTGATTCCTTTTCTTTTTAACTAGGAAACCTACACATTCTGAACAATTATAGTTTTAAGCAGTGTTTTGGTAGTTAACATGCTACCTAACTGATCAACAATTACAGGCTAATAAAAGTATATATGCCATCTTATTGAACAAGCAACTTGGTTGTTGTGCTGCTTGGCTGGCTAGCTGCTCAATGGTTTCCTCCAGATATTGCCACTGTTTTCGCACACACTGCAGTACACACTGCCACCAGCTGCTGTGGTGCAAAACTGCTGCACAACTTCACTTGGTAGTTTATGCTGGTAACAGGTATCACCAGCCAGCTTCAGTTCGTACCACACCAGGAGTATGGAGTTGAGAGCGTGCAGTGACATTCTATTTCTTAACTTTGACTTGACCACACTCATTTGGCTGAACAGCCGTTCAACCTCTGCATTTGAGTGTGGCAAGGAGAGGGCAGCGAGTGCAGCTTTGCACAGTTCTTCAAATGTATTTGACCCGGAAGAGTCCGTGTAGTTGACTTCACTCCAAAACTCAACTGTATTTTCAGTTGAGTCCCACCTAAACAGATAAAATTGTTTCCCAATGGAGAAACATCTATCAATTGTTTGGGGCTGGTATCCCAGTAGCTCAGTTACTTTAATAATTTCAGTGGTGCCTTTGTGCTTTAGCGTTTCCTTAACACTGAATAAGGCCATGTTTCGCAAGGCTTCAAGGTTGTCTGGGAGCCTTGCTTGCAGCTCCTTGCTTAAAGCAACAATGTAGTTGATGCACCGTCTCCGAATTACCTTTTTGTCCTCTGGCGCAAGACTGAGTTGGTACACCGAGCTCGCGAAAAAGGTACCGAAGGTAGGGTGATGGACTGAGATGTCCATCAATGGCATCCTTCAGAACATCAATTTTGCCATAGGGTTGACTACTCTGCTGCAAATTGATGTTAAGAGGTGTACCAGATGGTCCAAAAGTTTGACAGGATCTGTTTGCTCTCCCTCAAATGACTTCACTGCAACTTGTACATCGGACAGTATCGATTTCAAGAATGTCAGGTAGACATAGTTGGTCTCGTCCATGTACATGGCGTGGAGCACATCCGCCATGTAGCAACGCTCACTGGCCTTGGTCAACTCAAAGTGGAGTTTCAGTTCTTCCCACTGGCTCAATATACGAGTTACCGCAGGCTCAATCGATAGCCAACGTGTGGCACACTTTGATCTGCAGGGGTTTCTGGCCACAATTAATGGTGGCATACACTGCTTTGTACACCTTGCGCCATTTTGGGGAAATTGAAAACCAGTTGTAGGTTTCCCTGATTAAGTACTCAACACTCCTAGGGATGGTTTCTTTGGATGCTGCACAGACAGCCAATTGTAAAGAATGGCACACAGCAGATGAGTACCAAATTGGGCAATGCACATTCTTTCTTTAAAAAAATCATGTGCACCCCAGTCATCACGGACGCATTATCAGTGCCAATACCCTGAAGATACTATTTTTTAAAGTTACACTTCAAGAAACTCAACTACCGCCTTTGCTATTGATCTGGCATCGCCCCCCTCCAATTCAACCAGCCCAAAAAATTTGGACAATCACCACACCCAGGTATTAAAACACTGACATCAGTGGACTCATCCAAAAGGAGACTGAACTTCCCATCCCCCACATCTGATGTTACCCTTTTGAGAAAATAAGGAGCCAGTACTCCCCTAATAATTTCTGTGCACTTGGTGCAGTGCATTTGGAAGTTTGTTGCTGCCACAGAATCTGAAAAGGCAGCTTTGCAAGCCATACCTAAATGGTCACATGCTAGCAGCGAACAATGCTCTGCAGCGGCCATTGCCATAGTAGCTTCTGTGCTTTTGCAGTTATCCACTTTTTTAAACCAACTGTGGTAATGTAGACTGCGTTGAGGTTTTTATTTATATGCTTTGCATGTCTGATTTGCAGTACGCACAGTATGCCTGACAATCATCCTCAATTACTGTCTTCAGCCACCCTTTAAAATCAGGAACAGACTCTTTTCTGTACTTCTGGCTGTACAATTTTGATTGAGACATGTTTGATGTAAGTTCTGTTCAAGACCAAACATTTGTGACCAACTATATTCATTGGGTTTGTCTCGAACGCATACTACTGCTGCAGTCAGACAACAATGATTTGCAATTTGCTGAAATTGCTGCTGGCCTGCGCACGAGCTGAGTGCCTGCTGCTGACGTCACTCACAATGCACTTTTGCAGCCAGGCACGTGTGTTGTGACTGACAGAAAATCATTTTGTCATTTAGAGGGGAAATGCATGCATTTTAGCTTTTGAGTCACTTCAAAAGTTGCTAAAAGTTCCAAATACATTTTTAAAAGTAGCTAAATTTGTTGCTAGGTGCTGTTTGAAAAAAACAGTTGCCAGGGTACTCTGAAAAGTTGCTAAATCTAGCAACAAAATTGCTAAGTTGGCATCACTGCTCCCTCACCCCTTGCCCTGCAAGTGTATACTCGTCAGACGTCATGAAACAGAACTGTCCACTTAATTTGAGGACTGAGGGGATAGATCCATGGGATTTGGCTTTCCCATGGATCTGAACGCTCTGCTGTTGTCTCTACAATGAAAAATACCTTTGGTGGCAATGTTCTACACTCAGAATGTGACCCTTTGGTCACCATTTGTCTTGTGATCAGTTCCAATGACATTACGCTCATTACTGGAAACTTCTACAGGTACAACACCAAACATGACAATGATGAGTTGTTTGAATCTGTAGCGAAACAACTTCATTGGTTATCAAAATTTGTTATTATTGATAGGAGGGGATTTTAACATTAGTATAGATAATTCAACTGATAGATGGCCCCCAGGTAGGCCAACCAATCAGAATTTGAGTTTAATACTTATGGAAAAGTTAGATTTTACTGATTTACGGAGAGAGGTTTTCGGCCGACAGATCGTTCACTTGGAGTAACAAAACAGGTTCCAGACAATCCAGAATAGATTTTTGGCTGATATCCAAATGTATTGCTAGTGAGTGTGCTACTACAAATATTTGTACTACTCCTCAGACCGTAGGGCCATTTATATTCATATCAAAATATTTACCCCTGATACTAACCTTGGTAGAGCATCCTACTGGAAGCTAAATAGCTCATTATTAAATAATGATATAGTTAAGTTTGAGGTTAAAGATCTGCTTTCACACTTTTGGGAAAGGGCTTGTGAATAAAAATCTTATTGCAAGAACTGGGAGCTCTTTAAATTTGAGGTGTCCAAATACTTTAGAAAATATGGTAGTAATCTTGCTAAGACCAGAAGAGTTGAGGAGGAAAAGGTGATCATTAAGATAACTTCCCTTTCTCAGAGGTCCCCAGACGGCCTCTCAGGGGAGGAGAAGACGGAACTAATTTAGTTACAAAATAAACTGGATAATATACAGATTAAAAGCAGAAGGAGCCTTTATTAGATCTAGGAAAAAAAATGGACTGAGGGAGAACAGAATTCATCCCATTTCTTTAGGCTTGAGAAATTTCTCTAAAAATAACACTATCCATAAGTTACACATTGGTGTTATTACAGATGACCAAAAATTAATCGCTAAATACTGTAGCAATTTTTACAGAAAATTGTATAGCTCTACGTACTGTCAGGAATCCAGATGTTTTTTTGACTTGCTGAATAATGTTATCTATCAGTGATATAGAATCTTAACAGTGTGATGAACCCATCAAAGTTGAAGAGATTATAGAGTCTATCAAACATCTAAAGAACAATAAATCACCAGGTGATGGAATTACATCAGAACTTTACAAATTATTTTCTGAACAAGTAGCTCCCTTCCTATTTCAAGTATTTTTAGAGAGTATTAAAAACAATGTTCTCCCTCCTACAATGAATCAGGGGTTAATAACACTGATATCTAAGCCTAAAAAATAAGTGCTGCTCATTGATAACTGGCATCCAATTTGTCTTCATAATAATGACTAAGATATTAGCCTTACTACTTGCAAAAAGAATTAAAGAGGTCCTGGATGCAATCATTGATGAAACAGTGTTACGAATTCCTTTTTGCCCTGCAGTCTAGGGGGGATGGAAACAAGACCCGTAACATAACTCATGCATATTATAATAGTGAAAAGGAACAGTGAGAAAAAAAACAAAAAACAGACAACTTAAAATCTACCGTCAAACTATCAGGTTTTTTTTTTAAACACACGGTAAAGGGGGGTTTGGGAAAAGGGGCTGAGCTGGACCCAAGGAAAGAAACAAATCCAAAAACACCCCTAAGCTAGTCTACCTGTTTCAACAACCGCCAGCTAACCAACCAAAAATACAGTGGGTGGTCCACCCAGTTCTAACTAGGGTACTTAGACAAAGTATTCCTATGGGTAGTGTATGCCCATGGGTAACTTGTCTTGGTACCCCCTTTTCCCACCATCAAACAAACACCACAACAATACAATACTCACAGGATACCGGACAAAGTGACATGTAGGTTCAAAAACAAAAGAGAGCTATAGCTTTACAGAGGGAGAGCGATTCAGAGAGAATGAGTGACAGAGAGATTGCGTTTCAAAGAAAACAACTGACTGGCTTTTTAAACCAAGGGAAATGGATGTGATAGGGTAATGGAAAAGGAGCAGGTGTCTTCTGATTCATGACTGATTGATGACTGATTGGGAAATGATGATTGCCACCTGTGAGGGGAGAAGGAGAGAAAATAAATACACACACAGGATACATGTATCTGTAACACACCGTCCAGGCTTTATGAGGAACAGACATATTTCTAACAATGTCAGACTTGTATTAGACATACGTGACTACTCAGACCTAATAACCGAGGATAGCTTCATATTATTTTTAGATTTTTATAAAGCATTTGACACGGTAGAGCATCAGTTCCTCTTCCACTCCCTTGAGAGACTTGGCTTTGGGGATTTTTTTCTGTAAGGGTATTAAGACTCTCTATACAAATGGTAACAGCTCTATCAAATTGAAATAAGGCACGTCACCTAGATTTAAGTTAAAGAGAGGAATTAGGCAAGGTTGTCCTATCTCTCCGTACCTGTTTTTATTAATCACCCAACTTCTTATAAATTCTTTAAATAATAGTCCTGTACAAGGTATTTCCATAGCTGGTAAAGAAATTATTGTAAGCCAGCTGGCTGACGATACTACACTTTTTCTGAAAGATGCTAACCAAATTCCCATATCAATCAATGTGATACAATCCTTACAAAGCGTATGGTCTATATCTTAACATTAATAAATGTTAAAGATTGTGTGACACCTTCATATTATGGTATTCCAGTAAAAGAAGAACTTACATATTTAGGCATAACCATTACAAAGGATCAGAAGTCTAGAGGCTTACTAAATTTTAACCCTCTTATTAAGAAAACCCAGAAGAAGCTAAATCAATGGCTACAGAGGGACTTATCTTTAAAAGGAAGAGTCCTAATAACCAAGGCTGAAGGTATCTCTAGACTAACATATGGCGCTCTATCTTTATATCTTGACAGTACAATAAGCAAGGAGATAGACCAGATGCTTTTCAACTTTCTGTGGAGAAACCGTACCCATTACATTAGGAAAACTGTTGTAATGAACACTTATGGGAATGGTGGGCTGAATTGTCTGGACTTTACTACCTTAAATAATACTTTTAAGATCAATTGGATAAAACAATTCCTAAGAAGACACACTTCTATGTGGATTTTTTTTCCTCATCATGTCTTCTCTACTTTTGGTGGCCTTAACTTCATGTTGGTTTGCAATTATAATATTGACAAAGTTCCAGTGAAACTTTCTGCTTTTCATCAGCAGGTTTTCTTGTCATGGTCCTTAATTTATAAGCATAATGTTTCTCCACACAGATATTATAGATGGAATAATCGGGATATATTGTATAAAAATACTTCTTTGTTTTTAGAATATTGGTTCCGAAATAATATCAACAACAGAGCGATACGAACCTTGTTTCAGAAGGATGTTGTATCTATACCTTATGTCATGCCCTATTGGAACGGTTTTATTGACAATATCTGTTGGGAAAAAGTTTGGATGTTCCCACACACATACCTACTTGTTAACAAAATTAAGGAAGATTACTTTAAAATTATTCATAGATATTATCCTGCCAACCACTACATGAGGAAGTTTAAGAAAAACAAACTCAAATTGTATCTTTTGTAATGACCACCCAGAAACGGTGTTGCATCTTTTTTTGGCATTGTATTCATGTAAGGAAACTGTGGCAAGACATTAGTAGATGTATAATTGAACACATTTATGAAGATTTTACACTATTGTGGAGAGATGTACTCCTTGGATGCTTTATCTGCAATAAATGTGTTTCAACTTATTTCTATGTAATTAATTTCATTCATCTTTTGGCCAAATTTCATATTCACAAATGCACATTTACAAACAAAACACCACATTCTCTTACCTTACAAAAAGAAATGTAACTATATTTTAAGACAATGAAATACTCTACTAACAAAAAAGCAGTTAGAATTATAAGTGTATGTATGTCCCTTAAGGTCCTTGTGTAATGTGAAATTGTACCCCCTAGCCCAATTGTCCTTTGTATATAATGTTTTATATACTCGTGTTCCCCCATGTACTTTCTGTATTGATTTGTTGTTAATAAAAAAAAAAAGGCGATGGGAACTCCATTGGAATCGTATAAATGCCACGTTCATATAGTAGTTGGTACTATGAAACTCGAACATTTCAGACTTTCTGATTTGTTTAACGCGGCACGTGGATAACTAATTACAAGCAGTTAGGAAGTCGGAGTCGGACATTTCCACATTTTCCAGTTCCGACTGACACTTGAATGCGACATAACGCCCATTGTGTTGCCCACGCGTTGTCATTGGGACGCGAGGTGCATTCTGGGTGATTATAGGACAAGGAGATCAGTCCTTCAAGAAGTGAATGGGAGTGAATTGGGTGCTAGTTGAAAAACCCAACATCAGTATGAATAACGTGAACAACATGTACAACATTACAAATGTTTTCCCAAATGTGAGATAATGAACTTGTTCTCTGTAATATCGTATAGCTTTGAAGTCGTGACATTACGTACTGTCGAGGAAAATAGGCAGGTTTCTCGACTCATACCCTGACTTTTAGAAGGGATTGCCTGACGATTATCGTAGCAACCGCGTGACGCTGCATGACACCGTGAACGCGATTGGTCGACAGTCTTTCCGGGTGGAGCGTTGTACGTTTCTATTCATTTCTCGCTGGTATTTACGTCCTCGAATAGATATGGTTTTGGTCACGTGAGACGATTACGAAGATGGTGGAAGTTTCTTTCTTGAAGTGAAGCCGCAAAAGAACCCAAAACAGATAGGGATATTGGGGAAAGTTGCCTGTAACGTCACGTCTTGAACTTCTTCTGCCCTTGGATTCGGGTAAGCGAAAGGACCGAGGTGGAAAGTCCTCAACCACAATATTTTGCAAACTCACTCTTCCACTGGGCTAGCCAGCCATGACACGAGCTAGCTAGCTTTTTTTTTTCTTTTTTGCGATCAGTTGCCAGATGACATTTAACACGTAAACAACAACACAGTTTCAAAATATTGAATACAAACTCTGCATCCCGGAGTTGAATGCAGCATATGTAAATAACATTTAGTTAGCTATCAGATTTTGGAGTTTCAAGGTTGTCATTTCACTAATTTTGAGACAGAGCTAGCTACTCAGCTAGCTAAGCTAACGTTAGCCTCCTTCCTTGTCAATCAAACAGGTCGTCACTAAGCCTTTTGCCAATGTCATGCGCCTGACGATAACGTCATCCTAACGATGGCAAACAAATTTCAGCCATCATTATCTGTGTTTATGCTGTCCAGCCCTAATATTGTTATTGAGTAAGATGCAGTTGGGTATCTCTTGCTGTCATCTGGTCACATTTGTGTAAATAACTGCATACTCTGTCATTTCACCAGCCTGACCTTTCCACTTTGTTTTGTGAGCTGAGGGGTGGGGCTGGGTAAATGTAGTTAATCTCTCACAAATGCACTGTTGGTTATGATGGGTAAGACAGTATAGTATTAAGTTCATAGAGCATTTCTAAGTTATATTCTTCAGATTCAGAGCCCTTCCTTTTTTAATGTTGCTCTGTAACCATTCCATGTTTTTAAAAGTGAAACTTGCCTGTGGGTATATCAGTAGATTTGTGTCAGTTCTGTGGTGTAAGTGTAATAGCATATGTTATTCACTTTTGATTAGTTTATGGAATATCTGACACTTTAACAGAAACACAGTCATTGGCTGATGGTGAATCTTTCTTCCTTGTCTCAACTGATGAGCTCCTGACTTGTTGTGAGTCATTTAGCTGGCTTGCAAAGCAGTCCATCACTGTGAGTAACACACAGATCCTTTCTCTGTAATCCACAGAATCAGTACTGATAAATTATTAACTCCGGGTACAGTCAAAGTGAAAGTTTATCCGGAGCTCTTTCTCTCATTTGCACAGGGGAGGTAGGCGGGGAAACATACATTATGCACAAGCAGTGAAGTAACCACAAACCAAGAAAGAAGACTAGGCTATGCTTCCTGGTGCTATTTTCACACGTTTAATATTCTCTTGTGGCATTTTCCAGAGAGCAAGAATGATTATACAGTGCACTCAGAAAATATTCAGACCCCTTGACTTTTTTGACATTTGGTTATGTTACATACTTATTCTAAAATTGATTCAATCGTTTTTTCCCTCATCAATATTAGAGGTCGACCGATTAATCGGAATGGCCGATTTAATTAGGGCCGATTTCAAGTTTTCATAACAATCGGTAATCAGCATTTTTGGACACTGATTATGGCCGACTACATTGCACTCCACGAGGAGACTGCGTGGCAGGCTGACTACCTGTTATGCGAGTGCAGCAAGGAGCCAAGGTAAGGTGCTAGCTAGCATTAATCTTACCTTATAAAAAACAATCAATCTTAACATAATCACTAGTTAACTACACATGGTTGATGATATTACTAGTTTATCTAGCTTGTCCTGCGTTGCATATAATCGATGCGGTGCCTGTTCATTTATCATTGAATCAAAGCCTACTTTGCCAAACGAGTGATTTTTAACAAGCCCATTCGCGAAAAAAGCACTGTCGTTGCACCAATGTGTACCTAACCATAAACACAAATGCCATTCTTAAAATCAATACACAAGTATATATTTTTAAACCTGCATATTTAGTTAGTATTGCCTGCTAACATGAATTTCTTTTAACTAGGGAAATTGTGTCACTTCTCTTGCATTCTGTGCAAGCAGAGTCAGGGTATATGCAGCAGTTTGGGCCGCCTGGCTCGTTGCGAACTGTGTGAAGACCATTTCTTCCTAACTAAGACCGTAATTAATTTGCCAGAATTTTACATAATTATGACATAACATTGAAGGTTGTGCAATGTAACAGCAATATTTAGACTTAGGGATGCCACCCGTTAGATAAAATACGGAACGGTTCTATATTTCACTGAAAGAGTAAACGTTTTGTTTTCGAAATGATAGTTTCCGGATTTGACCATATTGATTACCTACGGCTCGTATTTCTGTGTGTTATTATATTATAATTAAGTCTATGATTTGGTAGAGCATTCTGACTGAGCGGTGGTAGGCAGCAGCAGGCTCGTACGCATTTATTCAAACAGCACTTTCCTGCGTTTGCCAGCAGCTCTTCGCTGTGCTTCAAGCATTGCGCTGTTTATGACTTCAAGCCTATCAACTCCCGAGATTAGGCTGGCACAACTAAAGTACCTATTAGAACATCCAATAGTCAAAGGTATATGAAATACAAATGGTATAGAGAGAGAGAGAGAGTCCTATAATAACTACAACCTAAAACTTACCTGGGAATATTGAAGACTCATGTTAAAAGGAACCCCCGGCTTTCATATGTTCTGAGCAAGGAACTTAAACGTTAGCTTTTTTACATGGCACATATTGCACTTATACTTTCTTGTCCAACACTTTGTTTTTGCATTATTTAAACCAAATTGAACATGTTTCATTATTTATTTGAGACTAAATTGATTTTATTGATGTATTATATTAAGTTAAAATAAGTGTTCATTCAGTATTGTTGTAATTGTCATTATTACAAATATATATTTAAAAATCGGTATCAGCTTTTTTTGGCCCTCCAATAATCGGTATCGGTGTTGAAAAATCATAATCGGTCGACCTCTAATCAATATACACACAATACCCTACAATGACAAAGCAAAAACAGGTTTTTAGACATTTGAGAATTCTGTACTCGGTACTTTGTTGAAGCACCTTTGGCAGTGATTACATCCTTGAGTCTTCTTGGGTATGACACTACAAGCCTGACACACCAGTATTTGGGGAGTTTCTCCTATTCTTCTCTGCAGATCCTCTCAAGCTCTGTCAGGTTGGATGGGGAGTATCGTTGTACAGCTGTTTTCAGGTCTCTCCAGAGATGTTCGATTGGTTTCAAGTCCGGGCTCTGGCTGGGCCACTCAAGAACGTTCAGAGACTTGTCCTGAAGCCACTCCTGTGTTGTCTTGGCTGTGTGCTATTAAAGGGTTGTTGTCCTGTTGGAAGGTGAACCTTCGCCCCAGTCTGAGGTCCTGAGTGCTCTGGAGCAGGTTTTCATCAAGGATCTCTCTGTACTTTGCTCTGTTCATCTTTCCCTCGATCCTGTCTAGTCTCCCAGTCCCTGGTGCTAAAAAACATCACCACAGCATGATGCTGCCACCACTATGCTTCACCGTAGAGATGGTGCCAGGTATTCTCCAGACGTGATGCTTGGCATTCAGGTCAGGGTTCAATCTTGGTTTCATCAGACCAGAGAATCTTGTTTCTCATGGTCTGAGAGTCCTTTAGGTGACTTTTGCCAACTCCAAGTGGGCTGTCATGTACCTTTTACTGAGGAGTGGCTTCCCTCTGGCCACTCTACCATAAAGGCCTGATTTGGGGATGTGCTGCATAAGATGGTTGTCCTTCTGGAAGGTTTTCCCATTTTCACAGAGGAATTCTGGAGCTCTGTCAGTGACCATCAGGTTCTTGGTCACCTCCATGACCAAGGCCCTTCTCCCCCGATTGCTCAGTTTTGTTGGGGGGCCAGCTCTAGGAAGAGTCTTGGTGGTTAAAAACTTCCATTTAAAATTGATGGAGAACACGTTGTTCTTGGGGACCTTCAATGCTGCAGACATTTTTGGTACCTTCCCCAGATCCTCGACAATCCTCTCTCGGAGCTCTACCGACAATTCCTTCAACCTCATGGCTTGGTTTTTGCTCTGTCATGCACCGTCAACTGTTGGACCTTTTTATATAAACAGATGTGTGCCTTTCCAAATCATGTCAAATCACTTGAATTTACCACAGGTGGACTCTAATCAAGTTGTAGAAACACCTCAAAGATGATCAGTGGAAGCGGGATGCACCTGAGCTCAATTTCTAGTTTCATAGCAAAGGGTCTGAATACTTATGTAAATAAGGTGTTTCTGTTTTTTATTTTTAATACATTTGCGAACATTTAAAAAAAAAAATGTTTTCACTTTGTCATTATTGGGTATTGTGTGTAGATTGAGGGGGAAAAAACATTTTAGAATAAGGCTGTAATGTAAAAAAAAATGTGGAAAAGGGGACGTGG
Organism: Salmo trutta; assembly: GCF_901001165.1. Lineage (NCBI taxonomy): Eukaryota > Metazoa > Chordata > Actinopteri > Salmoniformes > Salmonidae > Salmo > Salmo trutta. The sequence continues at coordinate 18,288,383 of NC_042986.1, read as the reverse complement.
TCTGAATACTTTTCGAATTCTCTGTAGATGTCAATAGGTGTAAGTAAACCCAGACTGCAGAGTTATTTGTTGTTAGGAATCATAGTATCAGTCACACATCTAGTTACTGTTTTGTACATTAATTATTTATTCATCCGTTTTTATTTTTTCTTAACTCAGCTGGATAAGTTGGACACCCAGACTCTGATCTTGTAGTGAGGACTAGTCGGATAATGCCTGGTACCAGCATAATCTTTTGTGCTTTATAACAATATCATTTTATTACCATTCAAATGAGGTCAATGTGTTTTAGTCGCTGGGTGGTTAACTTATGTAATGCTGACCATGATATTTTATGTTCTTGTTCCATTACGACTGTAAAGATTAGATAGTCCTCTGTCTATAACATTGTAAAGCATTTGTCACAATGCATTGAATAAAAATATAAATTCTAGAAGTAGAAGTTATTTTGGAATTGTACGGAATGTGCTTTGGGCCATTGACTGAATGGCCATTGACATTGAATGTGTGTTTGTTGCAGGTAGCCAGCCCTATGTCATGGCCTCCGGCGTTGCTAAACCAGGCCCTGGGAATGGCTACCCCATGAAGGCACAACTGCAAATTATGGGTTTGTTCATGATCTCTGTAATTTTCATAATACGTAGTCTATTCGTGTCATATTTTGGATTTCTTCAGAATGGAAATTAAAAGGTGACATTTGGAGAATTAGGATGCACGTATAGTGTCTGATTTTATATTTCCCTTTTTTTTGTTGGTATTAAAGTCCGTTGCATAGCCATGTTTTGTATTGTAGTATAAGGTTTTAGTCCATAGTAAATTATGTTTTTAAGGGTGTGGACTGTATTTTGTCTACCCTCATAAAAACAGAATTGACCCGAAGTACTATCAAACTAACTCCTACCAGACAGTCTAACTTCTAGCTCTGCCCTAATTGACAACACTTTTTACATCCCCTCAGTGCTGTCAGCAAAACTGAAAGAAAACAGGAAGAATTGGTTTGGCCCCAGTCCATATGTTGAAGTGGCCGTTGATGGACAGTCCAAAAAGACCGAGAAATGCAACAACACCCACAGTCCCAAATGGAAGCAGCCGCTCACAGTGTAAGTTGTCGTTGTGTTCTTGGTGACAGTCAGTGTTGAGAACAAGGAACTTCCTCTTAATTTGAGTACAAATTCTTTACGCAAGTGTACAGGGTTTACTGAGGATCCACTCATGATATACAGGTAACTGCCAATATAAAGGAAACACCAACATAGTGTCTAAATAGGATGTTGGGCACCACGAGCCAGAACAGCTTCAATGCACCTTGACATAAATTCTACAAGTGTCTGGAACTCTATTGGAGGAATGCCACACCATTCTTCCACGAGAAATTCCATCATTTGGTGTTTTGTTGGTGGTGGTGGAAAACGGTGTCTCAGGCGCCGCTCCAGAATCTCCCGTAAGTGTTCAATTGGGTTGAGATCTGGTGACTGAGACGGCCATAGCATATGGTTTACATTATTTTCATTCTCATCAAACCATTCAGTGACCACTCGTGCCCTGTGGATGTCACCTCTTGGGGACGTAGCAATGGTTGCCAAAATAATGGCCTGTCCAGCATTTTTATACATGACCCTAAGCATGATGGGACGTTCATTGCTTAATTAACTCAGGAACCACACCTGTGTGGAAGCACCTGCTTTCAATATACTTTGTGTTCCTCATTTACTAAAGTGTTTCCATTATTTTGGCAGTTACCTGTAGTAGTGCCAAGTGCTAACACATCCACACAATCAATCCCTTCATTATATAGCTCTGGACTCTTACTCTACTGGCCCTTCTTAATTTAGAGTGGGCCACTCTCCTGTTTCAGTATGTCTTGGTGTGGTGTGTTCAGAGCAGTCATACTATGGTGTAGTAAGCTGATGGGCTTCCCCAACTGTATTTTCCTGTAAGCATTCAGGATTTAACTAGCAGCTGTTATAGTAGGCATGGACACTTGCTTCTAGTCTCCCTGATAACACTGAAACATTTCTTCAAATGAAATAATCATAATAGTAATATATTCAGCCTTTATAGCGCTATTCATTACATAAAGAATTTCAAAGTGCTTTAAGGCAACAAAAAATACAATAAATTTAGAAAAATAACATCATTAGATGTTCATCATAGACGATCATCTTAGACGCTTTCATATATTGCCTCACCTACAATATCTTCTATATTTACAGTGAATTAACTCATAGTCATTGTCTGTCTTTCATCTTGTCAATAGAATTGTCACTCCTTTTAGCAAGCTAATCTTCCGAGTATGGAGTCACCAGACCTTGAAGTCGGACATATTGTTAGGCATGGCAACTCTGGAGGTCAGCGAAACACTCAAAGCCAACGACATGAAAAGTGAGTTCCTTCCTTGTATCATGTTATGCAAACCTTGCTTGGCTATGTGATGAAGGCCTGTACTGTGTCTGTGTGCTAGTTATCTCTCCCACACAGCACAGGCATCACTTTCCCCTCATAAAGAGTAAATTCAGCCCACTGCCAATTTTCAAATCAAATGTTATTGGTCACATACACATGGTTAGCAGATGTTAATGCGAGTGTAGCAAAATGCTTGTGCTTCTAGTTCTGACAGTGCAGTAATATCTAACAAGTAATCTAACAATTCCCGACAACTACCTAATACACACACATCTAAAGGGGTGAATGAGAATATGTACATATAACTATATGGATGAGCGATGGCCGAGCAACATAGGCAAGGTGCAATAGATGGTATAAAATACAGTATATACATGTGATCTGAGTAATGTAAGATATGTAAGCATTAAGTGCCATTATTTAAAGTGGCTTTGTTTAAAGTGATTAGTGATCCATTTATTAAAGTGGCCATTGATTGGTCTCAATGTAGGCAGCAGCCTCTGAGTTAGTGATTGCTGTTTAGCAGTCTGATGGTCTTGAGATAGAAGCTGTTTTTCAGTATCTTGGTCCCAGCTTTGATGCACCTGTACTGACCTGGCCTTCTGGATGTGGGTGGACCATTTCAGTTTGTCTGTGATGTGTATGCCGAGGAACTTAAAACTTTCCACCTTCTCCAATGCTATCCCTTCGATGTGGATAGGGGGGTGCTCCCTCTGCTGTTTACTGAAGTCCACGATCATCTCCTTTGTTTTGTTGACGTTGAGTGTGAGGTTATTTTCCTGACACCACACTCCGAGGGCCCTCACCTCCTCCCTATAGGCCGTCTCGTCGTTGTTGGTAATCAAGCCCACTACTGTTGTCGTCTGCAAACTTGATGATTGAGTTGGAGGCGTGCATGGCCACGCAGTCGTGGGTGAACAGGAAGTACACGAGAGAGCTGAGCACGCACCCTTGTGGGACCCCAGTGTTGAGGGTCAGCGAAGTGGAGATGTTGTTTCCTACATTCACCACCTGGGGGTGGCCCGTCAAAGTCCAAGACCCAATTGCACAGGGTGGGGTTGAGACCCAGGGCCTCCAGCTTGATGAGCTTGGAGGGTACTATGGTGTTGAATGCTGAGCTGTAGTCAATGAACAGCATTCTTTAGATATTCCTTTTGTCCAGATGGGATAGGGCAGTGTGGCGGCGATTGCGTCGTCTGTGGACATATTGCGGCGGTAAGCAAACTGGAGTGGGTCTAGGGTGGCAGGTAAGGTAGAGATGATATGGTCTTTGACTAGTCTCTCGAAAGCACTTCATGATGACAGAAGTGAATGCTGTGGGGTGATGGTCATTTAGTTCAGTTTCCTTTGCTCTCTTGGTTACAGGAACAATGGTGAACATCTTGAAGCAAGTGGGGACAACAGACTGGGATAGGGAGCGATTGAATATGTCCGTAAACACACCAGCCAGCTGGTCTGCACATACTCTGAGGACGTGGCTAGGGATGCCGTCTGGGTCAGCAGCCTTGCGAGGGTTAACACGTTTAAATGTTTTACTCACGTCGGCTAAGGGGGGGGGGGGGGGCAAGTCCTTCTTAGCGAGCTGCTAAATAATAACTTTGGTTTGAAGTAGGATAATTACTCTGTTTCTTATGGCTGTATATTTGCTAACAGAACTCCTCTATTTTGATTGGTTGGTCTTCTTGCCTTTTACGGGGATTCTCTCTCCATTACTGTTTCCATCCACTAGTTTGTTGAAGGTGATGACAGAGAGAAACATTGGTCATAGTCTTTGTGGTGTACTATCCATGCAGTACTGTCCCTCATGTCCCAAACTCGTTTGAGTCCTGGTGTAAAGTGGCAGATAAGGATGATTCAAAGGGCTGATAACTGCTTTTGACAGGCGAGGAGCTGAGTGGAATGAGGGCTTTTGTTACATAACCAATGCTTTTGTTCCATGTTTTTTCCCCCCCAGTCTCTGAGGTGGTGCAGACGCTGCAGCTGAGTGCAGACAGGGACCAGACTGATGTCGTGGGGGACCTGTCTGTCTGTCTGGATGGCATGCAAGTGGACCCAGAGATGTTTGCCTCTGCTGCCGAGGCTAACACCCAAAGTGAGTCTGCTCTGTGCGATGTTATCCACAGTGTTATCTGTATTGATTTGTAGGGAGAGTTATGGTTTTCCCAACCTGCCCAGAAAATAAGCTCCAGCTTCCCCTCAGTACATTCAGTTCCCAACTCTGTGTTTCTGGATCTCAGGTACATCGAATGGGGAATCGCAACAGAACGGGGATGATGTGAAGTAAGCATATTATTCATGGTTACTGTGGTAATGATACTCTTGCTTATATTTGTATATGGACACTGTCTTGTCAGTGCTCTAAAGTTAATAGTTGATATTGTGGCAGGCGGAGTAGAGACAGCTCTCCTTCAGTGGATGGTTTGGAGCACAGAGCTTCCCCAAATGGTTGTGCGGTCGCAGTGAATGGCACAGGGTCTTGCAAAGGGTCTCCCGCTCTGTCAGCAGGGGGCTCCAGGGGTAATCCTCTACGCCCTCCCAGGCCCTCCCGACCCCCTCCACCCACCCCGCGCAGACCAACCTCCTCTCCAGGTGAGGCGGTCAAACTCATAACCCATCTTAAGACCAACAGCAATGCTCCTGGGGATTTATTGGTATAATATTTAGCTTTACAAGTCCACAATTAAAGTGTTTGTCAGATAATGGTGGAAAATGACGCTAGGTGGTTTTGTTTTCTCATACTCACTCAATTTTCTTTTCTCATTCACTGGTTCACAGCAGCATCCTCTAATGGATCCATTCCAACTGAAGAAAGCAATGGCCCCAGCTCAGAGACCCCAGTCAGTACACCTGCAGTACCAGACCCCAACGCCCCACCCCCTACACACGACCAGAGCCAAGCAATAGCAGCCAGCCAAGCAGACAGTGTAACCCCAGGCCCCCTCAGAGCCCCCGCTGTCGCCGCAGGCCCATTGCCACCTGGGTAAGGGTCAAACCGTCCATGGTGATCTGGCAGGCAGAAACGCACTGTTAATCAGTTTGTGGTATCAATACAACTCCACCCTCAGGATCATCTTACTGTTATGCTTTGTTAAACTCAAGAGATTAGAATGTGGCTTTGGCTGTTGTCATGACTGCAATGATCTGTTGTTATTGCTCCAGGGTTACATAGTCTCATCATTTTTATAATTTAACTCTACCCTACCTGCCTTGACTTGAATTTTTTTAATTTTGTAGTTGGCTGACTGATGTTGTAAATGTTTTAATTTTCTTTGAATCACATGTTCCTGTGAAGATGGGAGCAGAGGGTGGATCAGAACGGAAGGCTGTATTTCGTAGATCATGTGGAAAAGAGAACGGCATGGGAGCGGCCTGAGCCTCTACCTTCTGGGTAACTCCCCCCTTACATATCCTGTGTCTTTTTCCAATCCACGTATTTACACCAGTTCACAAGACAAGCAGAGAATAGTGTGTCTGTTACTAGAGGATACTAAATGCCAAAGCTCTTTATATAGTCTCCCCTGTTCCTCTTTGCCCTGTATGTAGGTGGGAGCGGCGAGTGGACCCCATGGGCAGGGTCTACTTTGTAGACCACATCACCAGAACTACCACATGGCAACGGCCCACTATGGAGACGGTGCGGAACTATGAACAGTGGCAGCACCAACGCAACCAGCTACAGGGTGCCATGCAGCAGTTCAACCAGCGCTTCATATTTGGAGTGAATGGGGTAAGTGGGAACTCTGACTGATCAAACCAAGTGCTCAGCTCCTACAATAACAGTACTGAACCGGTGTGAAACACTCAACAGGTGATGAGTTTAATGGGATACTTTGAGATTTTGGCAATGAGGCCCTTTAATTCCCCAGAGTCAGATGAACTCGTGGATACAATTTTTATGTCCAGTGTGTCCAGTATGAAGGAAGTAAGAGAGTTTCGCAAGCCAATGCTGACTAGCATTATTGCAATGACGAAGTCTATGGGTATCCATAGACTTCCAGTCATTGTGCTAACTACCTCAGTCAGCTGCTATTTGCACTGTGTGAAATGATAATGCCTTCAAATGGATTGGGTAATTACAGGAAGTCTATTTGGAACAAAGGAACTAGAGGGACAGTTTACCTCACCCCTCGCTTTATTTAGCTAGCTGGCAAGCCATACAGAGCTGTTGTAGGAAAATTATATTATAACTCTGAAATGTAATTAATTGGGCCTTAGTGTAGTGCCCACACAATCTTTTATAGTATTTGGATGTCAGCCTTATCAGCTTCTCTAAGATGGTCCATGCAGTTAACCTAGCAGTTAGTTTGGCCAGTAACCGGAAAGGTTCACTGCACTTATCTGGTGTATGTGACAATATAAGCATCTTTATTTGATTTGTTTTGCTTCTCTTAACTCTGTTTTACATATTGGGCTGTAAACAGTTTGTCTTTTTTCAGTTGGGGATATTTAACCACTCTTTATCAGTTGATTTTTAACTTTGTTTGGTAATTATTATCTTTATCTTCTCTTGTGCACTGAAGCTCCAGGACCAGGTTCCAGCCACTGAGAATAAGCAGTTTGATCCCCTGGGCCCGCTTCCACATGGATGGGGTAAGATCTCACTCACTACCTCACATCTCACATGAAAAGGTCACAGATGAATCTGTTTTTTAGACTTTTGAATGAATTGATGATTTTACTGTTCTGTTTCATCCCATTTACATTCTCAGAGAAAAGAACTGACAGCAACGGGAGAGTGTACTTTGTTCAACACACCACACGGACTACACAGTGGGAGGACCCTCGCACTCAGGGGTGAGAAGTTAATCTGTACTACTCTTAGTACAGATGTATCCTAACAGCTACTTTTAACATCAGTGGGTGCTAGCCTGTAACATCTAGAACAGGGTAAGATTAGCGCGGCCCCTGGATCTAGTACTCTCCACATGCCCATACACTGGAATTGTGTAAATTCAGACATTGTGCAGATCTGTATCCTACTGTATGTCCCTGTATTATGTTGACACTCCCTCTCACTCAGGCTGCTGAATGAGAAGCCTCTTCCAGAGGGCTGGGAGATGAGGTTTACAGTCGACGGCATCCCATACTTTGTGGACCACAACAGGAGAGCCACTACGTACATCGACCCTCGCACTGGAAAATCCTCACTGTACGTCCCAACTTTACAGTCACTTATCAAAGCATTGGACTACCTCTCTGACTAAGCATCATTTTAGACTAAAACCAGGCTCTATGTAGCAAGCACGGGTCTGTTTCATAGGCACTAGTTTGACTCCAGTGATGGAACTGTTGCTAATAATAACGCTTTCTTTCTGTACCCAAAATGTCAAATTAGGATGACTAATATGGGCTGAACAGATAATGTACTGTACTGTTCTGTGTATCTTTCAGTATTCTAATGAGCCACACCTGAGTGATGATATTGGTGTACTGTCAACATGACTGCTCTCTGTTTAACAGTGACTATGCTCTGGCTGTGCTCTATTCCCCAACTAACAGGAATTACCTGTTTGGTGCCTTTCACAGGAATGCTGTTTCTGACGTCTCACCTGTAGCCTGCTTTGGCTTAAACATTTAGCATGATCAGTTTAGTCTGCACAGAGTAGTGAAAACAACATTTTCTGACTATCTGGGGTCTATGGTTTGACATTCTTGTGTAGTTCTAATACACTATAGTAAAAGCCATGTAATCTGACAAAGTTGATTCAGTATTTGGTCCATGATGCGTGACTGAATGTGCCTTTTCCTTCCCTCTCTCTCTCCAACAGTGAAAATGGGCCCCAGATAACTTACGTTCGAGACTTTAAAGCCAAAGTCCAGTATTTCAGATTCTGGTGCCAGGTAGGTCTCATGCCTTCTGAGTTTGAGTGGTTAAACAGTGACATTGTTTATATGGTCAACAGAACAACATGAATTCCAACGCACAGTAACATAATTAAATGAAAATGATGACCCGCTATTTTTGTTGTTGGGGGGGGGGGGGATCACATGCTTCAAAATCACTTATGATTTCCTCTTCTTCTTGTCCAGCAATTGTCAATGCCTCAGCACATCAAGATCACTGTCACCCGCAAAACCCTGTTTGAGGACTCGTTCCAACAAGTGAGTAAACATCTTCCCAAATGAGCATGTTGACACTGACCTATGTTGTCTATATATTAATTTCACTTTCCATTGTAGATAATGAGCTTCAATGCACAGGACCTCCGCAGGAGACTATGGATCATATTCCCTGGGGAAGAAGGTCTTGATTATGGAGGGGTGGCAAGGTAATGTTGTACTCTTTTCAAGTGCTCCCATGCAGTTATTGCACCCCAATAAATAATAAGTCATTCAGTGGCGTTCCGTGTCGTTTAAGATTAGGTTAGGACTTTTTTTCTTTTTTTATGAGCATGGCCTTATTTCTATTACAGCATATTGGATGACTGTCTCATTCATATTCCATTCACCCAGTTCAATGTAACAGTGATAGGCTTAGGCTACTACATGATACTAGATTTTCCCTATACCCATCATGAGGTTGCTATAACCTACGAATTCAAGTTTACAATGACAGTGCACAGGTAGAGAGACAAACTGGAGTAATCATGGTGACGGTGATTGCCAAGCAAATAACTGCTGGTCTCATGGTAATTGACCGTTACTTAACAAACATATTTAGCATCTTCTGGCTTCCACACACTGATGCAGACTACAGACTATCCACATTTTAAAAGTCAAATGAATCCATGTTATATAGCCTACTACACAATCACAATAAATCCATTATTTATTTTGGAAGGGTCTAAAGAAACATGATATGAAGAAAATGTAGTCTCTTTCAGAGGAACAGAAAAGCATACTCTTGAGTTGTCCTTATGTTAGGCCCTGACCTGGCTATGCCATATGGCTGTGGGTTTCACTAGTTCATTTAGCAGACAAGATTTTCTTAGAATTCTGTGGCATTATTTTATAGTTTGAAGAATACAATTGAACATAGAGGAATAAAATACAAAGGATATTTTCTCCAAACGATTTGAGGGAGTGTACACATGCGGCTATTCTGTGTTGAGCGGTTAACAAAGAAACGAGTCCTCCTATATGCTTAATTTAGAGTTACTTAATAATGCCTCGAGTTTCACGGCGGCATCTGCTTTGTGTGGCCGTAGTGTCCCCTAAAAAAATCCATGCCTTTTGTGGCTGTTGTGCCCTTGGGCTGAATATTCTAATTCCTTTCTCCCGGCTGCGTGCGCCGAAGCACCTCTCACTCATATGGCTCTCTCAGATACTGTCGCTCAATTCTTATTAGCCAATGCCGTCACGTGGTCGGGTCTTTCTCACAGGCTACAAGTGAAGATGGACACATCGGGGAGGCAACTGTGTACGTCCTTATCCAATTCCGAGGCGCATATTGAAGTTATTGGAAGACCTGTCCACACTGTTCAACAAGATGAGTAGGCCTAACGAACAGCAGAAGCACTAGCCTATGTCAGTCTACTGTCCCCTATAGCACAAAAGTTGATCTATTCTGTGTGAGAAATAAATATTCCAAACATAGTCTGGGACAGTTGTGGGATGCGATAGTTCCGAAATTAATACAACCATTAGCATCCCAAAAACTTTTTCAAGCAATGAGGCAGACACAATCGATCAGAATGTTTAGCTTAAAATGTCGATAAACTATTAGGTTATTTCTTCACATTATAAGCACAGCAATGCGCACATGGCAGTAGACTATAGGTGTGACTGTTCTAAAATACAATCAGTTAGCGGGAAAACACCATTCTCAAAAGTGACCGCAAATGCAATTATGCATGTAATGCTTTTAATATAAAAGTGCATTTTTATGGGGGAAATTATCTTCTCTAATCTTGAAACTCACAAACTGTGTGTGTATGCCAGTTAGGCTCTACACCCATTGTAAAGCGAATTAATGTGCTTCATTTTAAGAAGTTATTTGGCCACTTGTTGTGATACAAACCTTATCAAAACATATAAGCCAATGGGCTAGGCTACATGACGTGTGCGACTATGATTTTGAAAAGGTTTGCGCTGTTTCTTTCCTTACTGCAAAACAAGCTGGGCATCATTCACAAGTGATAATATAATTCACAAGTGATAGGCTAATATTGTCACCCATCAGACTATTCTTGTTTAGTCTTGTCTTTACATATATTATTTAGTATATGTGTGAAATTTGTTTTAATTTAGAATGGATCATTATCATGCATCTGTCTCGAAACGGGCAGGGTTCATTTTCATGCCTGCCAGGTGGGCTATACTCCTGTTGTAAAGAGAAGCAATGTGCTTAATATTAGGAAAGTTGAGAAATAAATATAGTAGGTCTAGACTATAGAGAGCTGATGGGATCTTCCTCTTTTTAAGAGGCCATCACAATTCTCACGCAAATGCATAGCCTAAGATGTTGCGTAACATGAGCTCATAGGCTCTCATGTGTTTGATTATATTGTTTGATTATATTTTTTGAAACATTTTCATTGATGTCAGATTGATTAGAGAGACAATAGAGTGCTGAGTACCAGGCAGTTAGCAAGTTTGGTTGGATACTAATGACCATCAGAGCTTGGAGAAGCCTAATTAACGTGACTTATAAGTCACATGGAATATGACTGCCGTCATGACTCGTGACCGCTGGTGTGGCGGTAATACGGTCACCGTAACAGCCCTAGTCCATCCACTTTTTGTTCCATTTGCTTCTTTAAGAAATGTTTCGAAACAGAATTGGCAGAATGAATACACCCCTGATCACCCGCACCCACAGTTCCCTTTCATAGCAGCCATTAAAACATTTTCCCTTCGCTTGTGGACTTCAGTGCACAACACAATAGCTGTCTGTGACCAGGCAAAAAAATAAACTCTCCAAGCCAAACCTTCATACAATAACCATTGCACACAACCTACATCGATGTCACCGTATTTGCTGTCAACATAGTTCTAGTAGCTAATGTGTTAGTAAACCCACAATCCAAGTGTACAATCACGCAGTAGTGTACATACAGCAAGCAGTTTTGCAGTTACACCGGCGGGCCCCAGTGGCAGTACATTTACAGTATAAAACCGAAAGCTTACCTTGAATTGGAAGTGTTGGATAGCCGTAGCCAGCTAGCTAACATGAATATCATTCCTTTCTGTTTGTCAGGTTGTTGAGTAGGCAAAATTAGCTGCATTAGCTAGCGTAAGTGAAAGTGCAACTAAAAATATAACACTACAAAATCTCTCTGCTGTTCTTAACTTTAAGAAATTAATTTGTTCAAAACTGTTCCACTATTTTTTTTTTTTTCACGTTATGCACTTCAGTGCTAGCTAGCTGTAGCTTATGCTTTCAGTACTAGATTCTCTGATCCTTTGATTAGATGGACATGTCAGTTCATGCTGCAAGAGCTCTGATAGGTTGGGGGATGTCCTCCGGAAGTCGTCATAATTACTGTATAAGTCTATAGACGGGGGTGAGAACCATGAGCCTCTTAGGTTTTGTATTGAGGTCAATGTACCCAGGGGTAGCACTGGCTAAACCATGGTGCTACCCTACTTCTGTTGAGGCTATTGTAGACCATTGCAAAACTGTGTTTTAATCAGTTATGTGGTGACGTGAATATATTTAGTATATTTTTTTTTATCTAAAAAATAACTTTTTAAAGCTGCAATATGTAACTTGTTGGGCAACCTGACAAAATTCACAGAAGTGTTAGTTATAGATCTGTAATTCTCATTGAAAACATGTCTAAGAAGCAGTAGATCTGTTCTATGTGCTATTTCTATGCTTTCGGTTTTGTCCACCAGCTTCAAACAGCTGAAAATACATTTTTTTGTTATGGAAAAGATATTTCACAGCTGTTTAATTATTCTCTACACCAGGGGTACTCAACTCTTACCCTACGAGGTCCGGAGCTGCTGTATTTCTGTTCTATGTGATCATTAATTGCACACACCTGGTATCCCAGGTCTAAATTAGTCCCTGATTAGAGGGGAACAATGAAAAAACGCAGTGGAAATGGCTTCGTGGTCCAGAGTTGAGTTTGAAAGCTCTACACTATACTTGTTTTGTCACACAAACTGAAATTAAGTCAACTTTTTGTTAGAATTTTAGCAACCAGAAAATGGCGGAGCGATTTCTGCATAGTGCATCTTTGTTTCACTTTTTTAATGAAATGGTCCTCTGAGGAGACGCCACCGAAGTGGTGAAGGAACCTTCTGTGCCCCCTGGTCTAAGGTTCAGCTACTTGAATTACCTTTTAAAACATCATAGATAAGTGTTTGTCTTCAAGTTGATATTTGACCCTGTTATGAAGTGTGGCGTTAACTAGATCCTTGCAGAGAGGTTTTGTATTATGATGAGTGTTATGAAATACATATATATATTTCTCTCTTTGTAGGGAGTGGTTCTTCCTGCTGTCTCACGAGGTGCTGAACCCCATGTATTGCCTGTTTGAGTATGCTGGGAAGGACAACTACTGCTTACAGATCAACCCTGCCTCCAACATCAACCCTGATCACCTCAAGTACTTCAAATTCATCGGACGCTTCATCGCCATGGTGATTATTTTTAGTCACTGTTTTTCAACTGCAATGTGACATTTGCGAATGCGAAGATCTGCTGATGCAGTTCTGTATTTTTAAATGTTATAACCTCCTGATCTCTTTTCGCAGGCTCTTTTCCATGGGAAGTTCATTGACACAGGCTTTTCGCTACCGTTCTACAAGCGCATGCTGAACAAGCCATGGGCACTGAAAGATCTAGAGTCCATTGACCCAGAATTCTACAATTCTCTCATCTGGATTAAGTGAGTCTTCTGAGGAAGCTGTACTAAAAATAAATATTGTTTGTTGTTTTGGTGGCTGTAATGAACACTTCACTTCATGGCCCCATTTTTCTTGATAACATGAGTTTTCCATTTTGGGTCACTGATACGTGTCTTTGTCATCTGTTGTGCACTTCAGGGAGAACGACATTGAGGAGTGTGGCCTGGAGATGTACTTCTCTGTGGACAAAGAGATTCTGGGTGAAATCACCACTCATGAGCTCAAGCCGGACGGAGGAGAGGTCCTGGTCACTGAGGAGAACAAGGAGGAGTATATCAGGTCTGTCTCAGCATATTGCCCCCCCTCCCCTCCTGGTGTGTGGTGCCTTGATGGTCTGTTTCTCTCCCAGGCTTGTAGCAGAGTGGAGGTTGTCCAGAGGTGTGGAGGAGCAGACCCAGGCCTTCTTTGAGGGCTTCAACGAGGTCCTCCCACAGCAGTACCTGCAGTACTTTGATGCCAAAGAACTTGAGGTATGAGTCTTAGTTTGGCCTACTTATTTACACCAGGTTCACCATATTCACTCTGGTAAAGATGACAGCTGTTGTTCCAACTCACATGTACCAGTGAGCCAATTGTTACTTGTCAACTTCCTGCAGGTCATGCTGTGTGGGATGCAGGAGATCGACCTGGCAGACTGGCAGAGGAACACCATCTACAGACACTATGCACGCAGCAGCAAGCAGGTCCTCTGGTTCTGGCAGGTCAGTGTTACACATCTCTCCTCACCAGAGCTACAGTCAGGTGCCACATCTCCTCAGTATCATTACATTCATGCAACAAAGAACACCTATGAACATACTGTACCCTCTTGGACTTGCCTTCCAGCTCATCAAAGAGATGGACAATGAGAAGCGGATGAGGCTCCTCCAGTTCGTTACAGGCACCTGCCGCCTTCCTGTCGGAGGCTTTGCTGACCTATTGGGTAAGGAATTTAACCTGTAAGGGTAAAAGTTCATGAAATATAACATTTTGCCATTTTTACCTCTAAGTAGATGGGTTAGTGACTTACATATTTGTTTTTGTAGGGAGCAATGGCCCTCAGAAGTTCTGCATCGAGAAGGTGGGAAAAGAGAACTGGCTACCCAGAAGTCACACCTGGTGAGTACTGTATGGATGAGTCAAGGTTAAAACAGAGTAAAGGCTTCCCTCGACAGATATCTAACCTGCCTCTATTTTCCCCTTCTCTAGCTTCAATCGATTGGATCTGCCTCCTTACAAAAGCTATGAGCAGCTGAAGGAGAAATTGATGTTTGCGATTGAAGAGACTGAGGGCTTTGGGCAGGAGTGATCCAGCAACGGATCAATAGACAGAGGAGTGTGGTCTTCATTTGTCAGGGAGCCTCTTGAAGACCAGCGTGTTTTTGTGTGTGCTTGCCAGTGTTTCCCCTATATGCATTTAGCAGTGGCGCACCGACGCTACCTCCTGCATTTAAAAAAAATAATAAAAATGTATGTGGCTGTATAGGTGTATGCCCCAGGAAGACTCCATTCACCACCACCCCGCCCCCCTGCAAACTCTGCCACCTCTGCTGAAACAAATCCTAGGGGAAACACTGTGTGCTGTTGAAGGGAGAACTTGCTCTGAAATACTGGAAGAATATTTGAGGGTATCGATCCACAACAGTAGGCTGCTCCCTTCTCTCAGAATGTCCCCCACATCATGCATGAACGCTGGAAACCCACCCTCAATAACATTATATATGGGACAGGGATATCAAAGCATCGGTCCCATCTTTTGATTGACTCGCCACTATTTCTGACAATCCTAACGCTGACTTTAAGGAAAATGAAGACCTCTGTTCAGGCAATGGCCAGATCCAGAGGTTGCACTGCACATGCTTCAAAATAGAACAGTCCCTCTGTTCAAAGCTCCTTAGCATTTATCTGTGAATCAATAAAATATTGCAAGGGACAATATTGGCCCCTATATTTATGGTACAAGAGTACATGGATCTACTATGGCCCTAGTTTTATAGGGCATTGTGACATGATCAAATTATTTTATTTTTAAGTATTCTGGGGAATGAGTGTGAAATGTTTGTCTTCGGTGATATGAGATTTAACCACATTGGAGACTAGATATACATGTAGCTTTTAATAGTCTGGGAGATTTTTAGCATACGAATTTATCGATTTTTTTATATTAATGGGAGATGTTTTTCTGGCTGTGGCAAAAGCATGGGAATACATCTTTTTTTCCCTGGAAGATTATGAATGGAAATCCCAGGGAAGTAAATGTGTAAATAAAAAGCCAGCTCCTTTTTATTTTTGTCTCCAGATGTATCCTTATGCAACGTAACTGCTATCCCTGTATATGAAACCATGTTGTAAATTGTTAATAACAAATGAATTTCCTTTTATAAAAAGGGGTTTATGGTGAAATGCTGTTTTGATTTATGTACATTTAAGTTTAAGACTGATTTCTGCTCAAATGACATGGGTTTCCTTTGGATGTGTCAAATGAAAACAATGTTCCAATCATGTAGAGTGAAACTGCTTAAAGTCATGGCTATCCATTTTGAATAGATGCAGCTTAATTTATTCAATAAACATCAAGTGCATGCCTTAAGATTCATACATTACATAAAATGTTTCACAAAACAGAATCAGTACCTAGGGTAGTCAGGAATGTCCACAATGGAATGACTGTACATGTGGCAGGTGAAAAAATACCTTTTAAACTGAAAGTGCTTTCATAAGGATGAAAACATTATCACCTGTTGTCTGGTCACGGATGAGGCAACTCACTGTTCTGAATAACAATCATTAACAGGAAAAAGTGCCAAGCTTCAATGTTTTAATATAAAACATATGGAAACACTTTAATTGGAGGGATATGGTGAGATTCAAATCCCTTCCACATGCAGAGGTAGTCTCAGGACAATATCAAGATTTGGCTTGAATGTAACTCAGGCCACAATCCATTGTCTCTAAACATGGGTGCTCTGCTGGAAACAGCCAGTGTCACTCAGCAGTCTCCAAAGTGTTCCTCCTGCTCTGCCTCTCCCTCCAACTGATCCTCCACTGCCTGAGGCTCCACAATCCTCTCTTCTTCCTCCCTTTCATCCACCTCTTCCCTGCTATGTTCTGACTCCTGGTTCCCCTCCGTCCTGTGACCCTGCCTCTTCACTCTCTTCTCCGCCCCGTCCTTTCCCGCCGCAGCCACGGGGCACTTGTGGTCTCTGTAGTACTTCTGTCGCGTGAAGCCCTTGTTGCAGGTGGCACAGCGGAAACGATAGTTGTCTGTGTGCGACCGTTGGTGCTCCAGCATGTGGGCTCGTCTGCTGAAAGCTTTCTGGCAGTACCCACATTTATAGGGCTTAATACCTTGGGATGACAGAAAAGGGTATGGCTCTATTGTTTTGAACCCTAACTTTAAAATGGCTGTCGACCTGCAACGAGGTTTATGTTGACAGCTGTGACTATTAATCATTTACAACAACAGACAGGAAACACTCACCAGAATGAGACAATATGTGTGCCTTCAGCTTGTCTGGTCTGTTAAACTCTTTAGTGCAGCCAACATGTGTCCTGAAAAAACAAAACAATGCTTTGAATACACCAATAAATAAAGCAGAGCTTAGTTACATTGACGTCAAAGTTATCCCCAGCTTGTGTTGGAATCCTTTGTGGCTCAGCTTTCCAAATAGCCTCACTTATGACCTGTTGGAACAGAAGTCTCACTTACCTAAATGGACATTTGTATTTCTTAAAGGGCTCATGAATGAGCATGTGCCTCTTCACCTTGTCCTTCCTGTTGAACATGGCCTCACAAACAGAACATTTGTATGGCTTTTCTCCTGCAATGAAATGACAGTGTTGCCATAAGCACAGCAGAGAGAATCGAGTGAAAGTTATCTACATCATGGCCTAATGTGTCTGCATGCCTCACCTGAGTGGATACGAGTGTGCAGTTTGAGGTAGTGCTCGGTTTTGAAGAACTTTTTACATATCTGACATTTATACCTCCCTCCGATACCATGTGTGGGCAGGTGTCGTCGGAAATACCTCTCACAAGGAAAAACCTGACAAAATGAAAAGCATTCTTTAGAGTCTAACTGTGCATGGAAAGTAGATGCTAACCTAGCAGTGAATGACAATTTTTTTCTAGACCATACCTTTTGGCAATGTGGGCAGGGGAAGTTATGGGAGGCAGTTAATAAATGCTGCTCCAAGGCCTCTTGTGTGGCGTACCGGCTTTGGCATTTCATGCACCTGAGTGTGATAGAAACACTTGTGAAATCACTAACCATGGGGTCAAACTAAAAGGTCATAAAACACAGAGAGAAGTTGTGATCACACTGAAAATAAAAATGTCTTAACCAAACCCACTGACTCAACTTTGTAAGCATTAGGATGGCCTAATCAAAAGAGTGGAGATGGTGAAGCTGACCTATAGAAAGTGGTCTCCTTGCGTGGGTTTTGCTGGGGACAGAAGCAGTGGGAGTACTGGTGCACCCCCAGCTCAAACAGCGAGGGGAACACCTTGCCACACAGGTGGCAGCGGTAGGTGAGCTGCTCCTGGTGCGTCCGGATGTGCTCCAGGAACAGATCCAGCTTCTGGAACGTCTGGGAACAGGTCTTCACAACACACTTATATACCTGAAACACAGCGGGAAGGAACATTAGAAGGATGAGTGGTGAGAACAGAACTTCTAAGACATCTGACACAAATCAAAGTTTACTGGTAGCGTACACAGATTTGCAGATGTTATCGCAGGTTTCAAGCTCCAACAGTGCAGTAATACCTAGCAATTAAAAAAAAAAACAATACACACATAATCCAGAAATGTTTTAAAATAAGTTATATAGGATAAGCCATGACTACAATACAGTATGTAAACATTATTAAAAAGGCACCAGTGTTCATGACTATGTACATTGGGCAGCAGTTTTTAAGGGGCAGCACTGAGTACCGGATACTGGGTGGAGGCCAGCTTGTGGTGACTCTAGCAGTCTGATGGCCTGGAGATAGAACCTTTCTCAGTCTCTTGGGCCCAGCTTTGATACACCTGTAATGTCTCCACCTTCTAGATGGTAGTGGGGTGAACAGGCCGTGGCTCGGGTGGCTGAGGTCCTTGATGATCTTCTTGGCCTTCCTGTGACACCGGTGCTGTAGATGTCCTGGAGGGCAGGCAGTGTGCCCTCAATGATGCGTTGAGCTGACCGCACCACCCTCTGGAGAGCCCTGCGGTTGAGGACGGTGCAATTTCCGTACCAGGCGGTGATACAGCCTGACATGATAGCTTCAAAGACGCATCTGTAGAAGTTTGTAAGGGTCTTAGGGGCCAAGCCCGAATTTCCAGCCTCCTGAGGTTGAAGAGGCATTGTTGCACATTCTTCACTATGCTGTCTGTGTGAAGGGACCATTTCAGGTTGTCAGCACGCCAAGGAACCTGAAGCTTTTGACCCTCTCCACTGCGGCCCGTCGATGTGGAACGGGGCGTGCCCTCTCTGCTGTCTCCTGTAGTCCACGATCAGCTCCTTTGTTTTGTTGACATTGAGGGAGAGGTTATTTTCCTTGCACCACTCCACCAGGGCTCTCACCACCTCCCTGTAGGCTGTCTCATCGTTGTTGGTAATCAGGCCTACCACTATTGTGTTCTCAGCAAACTTGATGATTGAGTTGGAGACGTGCGTGGCCATGCAGTCATGGGTGAACAGGGAGTAGAAGGGGCTAAGCACACCCGGTGGGGCTCCCGTGTTGAGGATCAGCGTGGCGGAGGAGTTGTTGCCTACCTTCACCACTTGGGATCAGCCCATCAGGAAGTCCAGGATCTAGTTGCACAGGGAGTGGTTCAGACCCAGGGCCCTGAGCTTAGTGATGAGCTTGGAGGGGCACTATGGTGTTGAAGGCTGAGCTGTAGTCGATTAACAGCATTCTTACATAAGTATTTATCTTGTCCGGGTGGGATAGGGCAGCGCAATGGCGATTGCGTCGTCCGTGGATATGTTGGGGCGATATGCTCTAGGGTGTCAGGTAAGGTGGTGATATGGTCCTCAAGTAGCATCTCAAAGCTCCTCATGATGACAGAAGTGAGTGCTACGGGGCGATAGTCATTTAGTTCAGTTACCTTCGCTTTCTTTGGTACAGCAACAATGGTGAATATCTTGAAGCAAGTGGGGACAGCAGACTGGGATATGGAGATTCATATTTGAATAACTGTGCATCGGAGGACAAAAAAAAGTTTGCCAAATAATATTAGCACTGATTGCCCCTGTGCATAATAAGGCTTGTGCATGAATGCTTCATTATTGTTCCCGGTAGATCCTTCCCTCTGGCCATGTGGACTCACCTGCTCCCCCTTGTGCTGGGTCATGTGAGATTTGAGCTGGAAGTAGGTGCTGAACTTGCCGGCACAGAACTGGCACTGGTAGGAGCTGTCGATCAGGATAATCTGCTTGGTCTGGGCCTGCTGGCCTTTCTGCTTGCAGTCACCATCTCCCAAGCTGTCCACATCAGTCTGGGAGTCACAGTCTCTCTCCTCAGGCTCACCTGGGGCTTCTGGACACACATTCAGTACACAATCTACATTTATAATACATACTTAAGCCCTTATACATTACTACATATTTCATTGACTTTGGATTTTGGTAATCATTACTTATTGGCACTATGTCATCCTTAAAAGGTCTTAGTGGCCTATAGAGAAATGATCATGATTAGACAGTGAGATGATTACCTGGCTGCTCCTCCTCTTCCTCCTCATTCTGTTGTTGTTCCTCCTGTTCCTGTTGCTCCATGACCTCCTCTGCACACAGTGGTACCACCTTGACTGCGATGGGCAGCCTGGACACTGAATTGGCCACGCCCGAGGGCCACACTTTGTGTGTCTGCATGTGCTTCTTCACATTAGACTTCTGGGCAAAGGCCCGGCCGCATACAATGCACTGGAAAGGCTTCTCCCCTGTATGACTGTGGAGACATCCAAGACTATAATATAAAACATGTGATATTCTTATCCTGGGTAGATTCAATGCATATGGATAGTGCTTTTCTGTTTGGGCTGATTGGTGAACTCGATTTGTGAAACTCACCTTCTGATATGTTGCTGGAGATCAAAGTTTTTGGAGAAGACTTTGTCACAGAAATTGCACTTCAGCTTCTGGGACTTTCCTTTCATTTGTTCTGCTGAAAAGCCAACGCATAGAACGGACAACATTATTTTATTTAGCCAATAATGAGAAACATGTAATATAAAGAATAATTTCTTAGGATATAGACCTATATGTATATTGACATTTGTTTCTCAAAATCATACCTGCTGCTCCATCCTGGCCTTTCTTGCCATTTCTGGGTTGTTTAGGAATGATCACCTTGTCAAACTCTTCAAGCTCAGTTAGGTTTGCATTGATGCTGCAGGTTTTGGTCTTGGTGCCTTGCTTTCCAGGACTGTATACTGGAGGAGTGTTGAATGACTGGCTCTCCACACACTGACTGGGGACCTGTGGGGCATAAATAATGCATTTTATTTTATTATTTCACCTTTATTTAACCAGGTAGGCCTGTTGAGAACAAGTTCTCATTTACAACTGCAACCTGGCCATGTATAACACTTGAACTAATGGTCCAACATCTTTAGGATGTTGCCCAAACACTGCAGAGTACAGACATGGAAATAAACAAGTCTGTCATCCTCCTCATTCTGTGCAAAGTACAGATTACATTAGTAAAAGCTCACCTGTACAGATTGGAACGGCTGCAAGCCCAGGGTGTGAATCTCTGCACTACCACTCACAGACATTTGAGGCATTGTGCTGTAGACCTGGACCACTGAGTTGCTGATACTGGACAGCACCTGGGAGGACAGAGGCTGAGACTGTCCAGGTGGGAGAGAGTGGGAGGACTGCTGATGGTGCTGGAGGTAGGATGCACCTGTGTGCATACTCAGGTTACTCTGAGAAGGGAAAGTAAACTAGATTTACAGTTGAAGTCAAAAGTTTACATACACTTAGGTTGGAGTCAATAAAACTCATTTTTCAACCACTCCTCAAATTTCTTGTTAACAAACTATAGTTTTGGCAAGTTGGTTAGGACATCTACTTTGTGCATGACACAAGCAATTTTTCCACCAATTTTTTACAGACAGATTATTTCACTGTTTCACAATTCCAGTGGTCAGAAGTTTACATACACTAAGTTGACTGTGCCTTTAAACAGCTTGGAAAATTCCAGAAAAGGATGTCATGGCTTTAGAAGCTTCTGATATGCTAATTGACATCATTTGAGTCAATTGGAGGTGTACCTGTAGATGTATTTCAAGGCCTACCTTCAAACTCAGTGCCTCTCTGCTTGACATCATGGGAAAATCAAAAGAAATCAGCCAAGACCTCGGAAAAAATATTATAGACGTCCACAAGTCTGGTTCATCCTTGGGAGCAATTTCCAAACACCTGAAGGTACCACATTCATCTGTACAAACAATAGTACGCAAGTATAATCACCATGGGACCAAGCAGCCGTCAAACCGCTCAGGAAGGAGACGCGTTCTGTCTCCTGGAGATGAACGTACTTTGGTGAGAAAAGTGCAAATCAATCCCAGAACAACAGCAAAGGACCTTGTGAAGATGCTGGAGGAAACCGGTACAAAAGTGTCCATATCCACAGTAAAACGAGTCCTATATTGACGTAACCTGAAAGGCCGCTCAGCAAGGAAGATGCCACTGCTACAAAACCGCCATAAAAAAGCCAGACTACGGTTTGCAACTGCACATGGGGACAAAGATCATACTTTTTGGAGAAATGTCCTCTAGTCTTATGAAACAAAAATAGAACTGTTTGGCCATAATGACCATTGTTATGTTTGGAGGAAAAAGGGGGAGGCTTGCAAGCCGAAGAACATCATCTCAACCGTGAAGCACGGGGGTGGCAATGATGTGGATATATTGAAGCAACATCAAGACATCAGTCAAGAAGTTAAAGCTTGGTTGCAAATGGGTCTTCCAAATGGACAATGACCCCAAGCATACTTCCAAAGTTGTGGCTAAATTGGCTTAAGGACAACAAAGTCAAGGTATTGGAGTGGCCATCACAAAGCCCTGACCTCAATCCCATAGAACATTTGTGGGCAGAACTGAAAAAGTGTGTGTGAGCAAGGAGGCCTACAAAGCTGACTCAGTTACATCAGCTCTGAATGGGCCAAAATTCACCCAACTTATTGTGGGAAGCTAGTGGAAGGCTACCCAAAACGTTTGACCCAAGTTAAACAATTTAAAGGCAATGCTACCAAATACTAATTGAGTGTATGTAAACTTCTGACCCACTGGGAATGTGATGAAAGAAATAAAAGCTGAAATAAAACACTCTACTATTATTCTGACATATCACATTCTTAAAATAAAGTGGTGATTTTAACTGGCCTAAGACAGGGAATTTTTACTAGGATAAAATGTCAGGAATTGTGAAAAACGGAGTTTAAATGTTTTTGGCTAAGGTGTAATGTAAACTTCAGACTTCAACTGTATATAGTGAATACAGCCAGAAGAATCTTAGTTATATGAACACCACTTACCTGAATAGGGGGCTGCAAAGCTGCCATGGGTTGGTCAATGGACGTGAAGGCAGAGATGGCAGACATCAGAACATCATCACTCACTAAAACATTGCCTTGGACCAGTGTGTGAGTAAGAGGAGATGGAGGCACTGTAATGTATGTGGATACCTGATGTGGATGGCAAAACAAAGAAAAAAGGAAGACTGCATTAGCCAGCATTTACAATGCAAGCAAATTATTGTTCTAGAGAGGATGTGATGGTACTACGCACTGGCCCATACAGTAGCTAAGTACAGGAGATAAGTAACTAGTTTCTCACTCATGGCACTCCACTTTGGGAAGAGACTAAGTAATAAACATCTCAGCTAACAATAACAAACATAAGTACCCACCTGTCTGTTGGCGGGGGTCTGTGGCACAGAGCTAATGGAGGGCACAGGGGTGTAGGCATTACTAGATGCCAGTGATACTGTAGACAGGGAGGGGGCATTGGACTGGCAATGCTCTCTCTTGTGGGTCATGAAGGCATGCAATGAATTGAACTGTTTCTTGCACTTCCCACAAAGAAAAACGTCTTCGTCGTCTGTAGAGAACAATTGGGGATATATCAACACTCAAGTATTTCAATGGCAATAAATGGAGATGCAGAATGCATGTTTGATGTGTGTTAAAGTAGTTCCTCTCTATGATCAACACAATGCAGTCATGCACTGATCAAGAGGATAAAGGGGAAGTGGAGAGAAGCGCACACCCATTGACTGAATGGTAGATGAGCCTGAGACGTTCTGACTGTTTGGGTCAGGGACACCTCCCTGGCCATCCAACAGAGACTGGACAGCCAGGACTGTCTGGTTGTCCATCCCTGGAACAGAATAATATAACTGGGGGTCAGAACGGTGCAAATCATGGGGTATATATCATAGTACGACATGAACAAATCAAAATGCGTGATAGGACTGGTGCGCCACTGCTCTTTCCGACTACAAGACTGCCGATTCCTGCCATTTTCTGGTGGTGGTAAATGCTCGCTAGCTCAAGTGGCAGTTGTTTATTCTCAACGAATTACCAAACCAAGGGAAAAGCAATGTATTACCACAAGCAAATCTAAAGAATGCATGCAAGATTATAAAAATTCGCTCAACGAAATAATAACTAGCTAGCTGTCTGGCATCGATTATAAAGGCTTTATCATACCACAATGACATAACTTCACCTCCTAGATAACATAAAGTAACCGCACTGTTGCTAGAAAACGTTGTCTTAAAACCCACTAGCATGTTGCTAAAATAAAAGTGTGAATATGATCAAATGTATTGATACCTTCCAGGACTTCAAATATAGCCTGCGCCATCTTGTAGTTCTTCTGTGTGTAGGCGCTCAATTAATACGACTGCGTGTCCGACAAAGTTAGGTGGGCGGATTCCCAACAGCTGGTCCAGGACCAGTTCCAACATAATTTGTCTTGTCTTTTTACTTTGGGATTTGGGTAGGACAAGCTGATCCCAAGTCAGATGTCAATGGCTATGGTAACTCGGCGGTAACTCCTGCACCCCTCTTGATTTGCATAACAAAATAGTGACCAAAGAATAAAGTGAATCATATGAGTTAGGATATAGTCCAATATACACTTTCTCACATTTTATCTGCCAAAAACATATTTTCCCATTCAAAACAACGAAAAGCGTCGTATCACACAGAGTGGCACTTCATGGAACCAATGACAAGTGTAGGATATTCTGACATTAGCGGGGCGCATTCACTCAGCCAATTGAAATCGTGATATTCATGCACATGCCAGTTTCGCGGCTAAAGGATTTGGCGGGTAAACCTCAACTCTTGTTCTGATCAGCTGGGATAATAGCACAAAATATCATAGTTGATTTGGGGCTCAGATGATACATTTTGTGCACGGATTATAGTCAAGGTGTTCATTGAAGCGATCCTTATGATTCGTTTATCGGATATGTAGATTTTTTTGTGAATATGTGTCATTATTTCAGTTTTGCGGTATTGCTTCCTGGGTGTGTTGACCAAAACGAGTGGGTGAAGAACTGAGTTTGCTAGTACTGTGTCTCGCTAGCATGCTAACTTGCCCAAATTTTGTAATTTGAAAGAACGCATTATATAAATCCGGTTATTTATTCTTCCAAGGGAAACTAGACGTTCTGGGTAGTGCAGTTTTGTTAGGAAGAGTAATAACTATTTAGATTGTTGCCTTGTTGTAGTTGATGTTTTGCTTGTGAGTTTCGTATGAAACTGAGTTGTGTTCAAAGTTAACCCTGAAGCGAACACAACCCAATGTCTTGGCTAACAATACTAGCAAGCCAGCTAGTTAACTAACTCGCTCAACTTTTCTAGGTCGTTGGATACAGTTTTCAATTAACTCTGTTCGCTAGCAACACAGTAAGCAAATTATTATCATTATGTTTACAACTTGCTCCAAACTAACGTTGATGTAAATCAACGTTAGTTACAGTAAATAACTAGTTAGCTAACAACAATGGACAAAGGGAAGGAGTTGCTAGATGTGGCCTCGCCGCACTCATTGGAAAGATGAAAATACCTAACGTTAGTTAGAAAAACTTCGCAGCGAGTTAGCACGCTAGCTAACGTTGGTGCTTGTTCATTACACTTTTTTCAACTATCAATATACCATAAGTGTTGCT
This sequence comes from Salmo trutta, assembly GCF_901001165.1. NCBI lineage: Eukaryota > Metazoa > Chordata > Actinopteri > Salmoniformes > Salmonidae > Salmo > Salmo trutta. Next base: position 18,263,020 of record NC_042986.1, on the reverse strand, counting down.
GTATTGTATGGTTTCAGACTAACTACTGTATATTAGACTGAAGCTGTCAGGAACCTCAAACACTCTCAACGTTATTTTATAGCTGGCTAATTAGTAGGAATCACGCCCTATATTTGACAATACATTTTCGAATGAGTCAGCTTTGTGGAAGCTTGATTGTCAACAAGATACTGTTAATATTAGACATGTTTAACCTCAGTATTTGAAAGCCAACTCTTTAAATACGTTTACACTATTATGCACATACATTAGAGATGACATATGTCAAAAGGTGCTAATACTACCATACCAAGCCATTGGACTTGAATTCTGCCCCAACACGATCTAGGGGACTAGAGCACCCCAGTTGTGTGTGCGATGTCAGAGACGCTCCTGTCAGGTCAGACGTCAGAGGATCTATTGGTAGACTTTGAGTCTCTTCTGAATGCTGGGAGTATTGGCCTCTCAGAGGACCACCAAATAGTCATTATCTCCACTCCCAGCAATGTGGGCTTCAACTCTGCAGTCCCCAGCAACACTGGAGAGATTCTTCTGTTCGCCACCCCCCAAGGCCCTGCAGATGTGGTCCAGGACCAGCGACGGCCAACTTTGGGACGACCACCGGTAGTTAACTGACCATTTTGATATGGGTGTTGGCCGGAGTGTGACTAGAATGAGGTTATCCCTGTACGATGACTACAGAAAGTGTGTCTGAGAAATAATTATCTGTATGCATCCATACTAACTTTTTACCTTGTCCCCCCCCCCCCCCTTTTATAAATTGTGCTTCAGGTGAAGAGGAAGCTGGACTTGGACAGTGATCACCAATATGTGAGCACCTCTCGCCCCCCTTCTCTTGGGAGAGCCCCAACATCCACACCAGCACCTCCTAGAGGTACAAGACCCCCTGTTTTACATTCACAATTTAAATAAATATAACTATTAATGTTAATTCAGTTGTAACTATTATAATTTTGGCCAAAGGTAATACATACAAGTATTTTCATTCCTGTCTCCCTTTCTTTGTCAGTTCCAAAGCTTTCGACAGAGAAGTCTCGCTATGACACATCTCTGAACCTGACCACCAAGCGCTTCTTGGACCTTCTAGCCCAGTCTCCCGATGGGGTGGTGGACCTCAACTGGGCCTCGCAGGTCCTGGAAGTGCAGAAGAGGCGCATCTATGACATCACCAATGTCCTGGAGGGTATCCAGCTCATCTCCAAGAAATCAAAGAACAACATACAATGGCTGTAAGTCTGAACTCTTGTACTGTACATGACAATATGTGTTCTGGCCTTTCTGGCTTACAATCCTTATTGTGCTGGCCTCTACAGATATGAGTCAATGCATACATCAGTGATTCCACAGGATATTTGTATTAGAAAAACTTTTTTCAATTATCCTAACTATGAGTTCATTCTGTTTGTCACAGGGGGAACCGCATTGATGGAGCGTCTGTTTCCCGTTACCAGGACCTACAGAAAGAGGTCTCTGACTTCACACAGGCGGAGGAGAAACTGGATGAGCTCATTACCAAGTGTAACCTTCAGCTGAGACTCCTCACTGAGGATACCCAGAACAAGAAATATCCTTTTGTCTTGTTTTTTTTACTGTATGTGTTTGAATATGCATTGTAGGGCAGTGTTTTTTTCTTTAACATAATGGCACGCTGGGTTATGTGATGTGCCAGGATCTGCGGAAGTCTTTTGACTCTCCTGACCAGCTGGTGATGGTAATCAGAGCCCCTCCAGAGACCCAGATGCAAGTCTCAGAGCCCAGTGAGGTATGTG